>NW_015176488.1:556786-559333 GCF_001447785.1 Gekko japonicus | reverse complement strand
ACAGAATCAGCATGGCTGTCAGAGGGCCACTGTCTGAAAACCTCCTCCTGTGCTTCCGCCGACTAAACCTTTCTGTTGACCTGGAAATATGGGAGCTGCCTTCGGGTCACATGTTGAGGAAAGGTATAAGCAACGGTGACAGGGCTTATGGCTGCGTTCCTTTATCCATGCTCGGGTTTCCTGCTGCATAATTTACTCTAATGGAAAATAGCATGTTGTTCTATATGCCAAACTAATAGATTTTGTACCCTAAAAGGGTGTTTTTTTTAAATTGAAGATGGACAAATGTCTCCCAGCTTGGACAGCTCAGTGCTGTCAGCATGTGTGTTATCATAAGAACATAAGAGAAGCCAATGCTGGATCAGGCCAGTGGCCCCTCCAGTCCAACACTCTGTGTCACACCGTGGCCAAAAATACCAGGTGCCATTAGGAGGTCCAGCAGTGGGTATCCCTCAGTATACATTTAAACTCTGTTACTAAGCTACAGAATAATATCCATGATTGTTTGCTGAGCGGGCCGTCTGATTCTGCTAAAATACACAATTGTCAGCAAATAATTGGAACGGCATGCCAATCTTGCTACCATTGATTCTGCAACCCAACACTGGATGGGGGGGGGGACCCTTGAGCTGCATTCTGACTTCACAATAAACTGTGATTAGAGATATCTGTAGATAAAGCTGAACTCAAATGGCCACAAAACCATACTTTCAGTCTAGAGTTTCCGACTGGTTTGTTGTGACGTCTCAGTTTCCCTGTCCCTAACCAGATTTGTTGTAGAGAAAGTAACATAAGAAGAGCCCTGCTGGATCAGACCAGGGGTCCATCTTGTCCAGCACCCTGTTTCACACAGCAGTTAACCAGTTGCTTGGAGGACCCATGAACTGGCCCAGAGGCCAAGGCCCTCTCCTGATACTTCCCAGCACCGGCATTCGGGGGGTTCCTTCTTTTAGCAAGTCTAGTAGTCATTTACTAACCTCTCCTCCGTGAATTCTAACTCACTGTTAAATACGTTCAATGGCATCACCTCTTGTGGCTGTGCATAGAGACACCACTGCAGGAAGGTTTTAACATCAGGAAGAAGGCAACCCTGGATTCAAGCACAAACTAGGATTGATTTCTTACATCTAAAACCACTCTTATGGACTAACCAGAGTTTGTTGCGTAAGCCAGGGTTTAAACCAGGGGTCCTGAACCTTCTTAAGCCAACTGGATCTATCTTTAAGTCATTCCAAAGATTCAACAAAATTAAGGGAACAGAATAATTAGTAGTATTATAAATTTGATACTGCGCACTTTGCCAAAAAGATCGTACATGGGTAAATGACCACCAAGTGTGAAAATAAGAACCACAATCCCCACGCTGTTTCCAAGAAATTAGAGTGCCAGAGCCCTTCCTTTATGATCTCATCACTTGTGTGTGTGTATATGTGGGGGGGGGGTTCTTATTTGTTTGTTTGCATTTCCCAAGTAGCTTTTTGCTTAAAATGCCCTAAACTTTGGGGCAAATGGCATCTGAATGGCTTCCCTTTTTCATTATATTCCCAGCATACTTGTAATTCTCCACCCCTCGGTTGGGGATGGGTGGGAAACACATCCAGCGTGGGATTTCAACGTTGGCCAAGTTGTCAAGATGCAGGGAAACTGGAACCACACAGGGGACGGCTCGTGCTGACATTGTTTCCTTCAGCAACATGCGCTGCCCAGCCCACCCTTCCGGCCCCAATGAATTCTGGGCACTTTTCCGCTTGGGCCGATTGTCAGAGACGCCCCTTGTGCACATGAATACATGCAGTTGCCCTGTCTTGACTCAGATCCTGGGTCCGTCCAAGTCAGTATTGTCCACTCTCCCCGGCAGTGGCTCTCCAGGGTCTCAGGCTGAGGTCTGTCATGTCGTCATCTACCGTGTGTGTAAAATGTTGAAAATTTGCAGCTGACTTACGGCGAACCCTCATGTTGTTCTCAGGACGAGACATTCAGAGGTGGTTTGCCATTGCCTGCCTCTACATAGAGAGCCTGGACTAAGTAGGTCGTCTTCCGTCCAAATACTGATCAGGGCTGCTGGTGTGACCTTGGGCCAGTTACAAGTTCTCTCAGAGCTGTTCTCTCAAGAGCAGTCCTCGAAAGAGCTCTCTCAGCCCCACCCACCTCACAGGGTTCTGTCTGTTGTGTGGAGGGGAAGGGAAAGGAGTTTGTAAGCCGCTCTGAGACTCCCTTGGGTAGTGAAGGGTGGGGTATAAATCCAATCTCTTCTTCTTCTTCTTCTTCTTCTTCTTCTTAAGAGCTCTCTCAGCCCCACCCACCTCACAGGGTTCTGTCTGTTGTGTGGAGGGGAAGGGAAAGGAGTTTGTAAGCCGCTCTGAGACTCCCTTGGGTAGTGAAGGGTGGGGTATAAATCCAATCTCTTCTTCTTCTTCTTCTTCTTCTTCTTCTTCTTCTTCTTCTTCTTCTTCTTCTTCTTCTTCTTCTCCTGAGATCTGACTGGATCAGGCTGGATCAGGCTACCCTGGGCCTACCTGATCCTTTTAACGGGAGATGCCAGAGATT
>NW_015176488.1:552372-552518 GCF_001447785.1 Gekko japonicus | reverse complement strand
AATCTCTTCTTCTTCTTCTTCTTCTTCATCATCTCTGTAGTCTGGCAATCAGTTGTAATTCTGGGAGACCTCCAGGCCCCACCTGGAGACTGGGCACCCTACGCACGCGGCAGAACGAGGGGGCGGGGCTCTGTTCTAGGAGCACA
>NW_015176488.1:512685-552108 GCF_001447785.1 Gekko japonicus | reverse complement strand
CTCCTTCCGCGGTTCCTTTGCCCGGGTCTTTACCGCTCCCACTCTGATTAGATTGTTTGGTCTTTCGACTGGGTCTTGTTTTTGTGGGTGCCCTGCCTCGTAACGGGAAGACACCTGCTTCGGCGGGGGGGGTTGGCCTCCTTGGGTGACAATTCCCCCCCCTCCCCCAGCTGCCTCTCTCCTGTGGACACCCCCGTTTGTACTTGGCTGCCAGTGAGATGCCTCTGAGGAAGCGCCACAAAACTCTTTTCCGTCTTGAAGGTGTCACAAGATTTCTTCGGGCTGCCCGTGTCTGGCTGGCTCCCCCCCGCATTCATTGTTCGCCTGCTATCAGAAGTCCAAAGCCCACTGTGAAATCTCTCCTTCCCGATAAATTAATCTTGGCGCCCTTATGATCTAGAGCGGGATACGTAGTTCTGGGATGGCCTTTCGTCGCTGTTGCAACCAAACGGTGTTTTTCCTCAGTGCCTTGGAATCTCCTAACGCAACATTGCTGTTCCCCTCCGTAGGTTTTTCCACCATGTTTGGGAAGAAAAAGAAAAAGCTTGAAATCTCCAGCCCTTCGAATTTCGAGCACAGGGTGCACACAGGGTTTGACCACCGGGAGCAGAAATTCACTGGACTACCTCAGCAGTGGCACAGCCTGCTAGCCGACACGGCCAACCGGCCGAAGCCGATGGTGGACCCTTCGTGCATCACGCCCATCCAGCTGGCTCCTATGAAGGTATTTCTCCTGCTCTTGTAACGCTGCCCGCCTTCAACTGTTGCTCTCCTCCCATGTCGATGGGTGTTTCTCCCTCCACAGTCATGAGAAAAGCCCAGGGACAGGGAGCTTTTGCGAGCAGTGTTCCCTCTAAGCGGAGTTAGTGTGAGCAAGCTCACAGTTTTTTAGCCTCCGGCTCACAGATTTTTTATCTTAGCTCAGGAAGGACGGCTCCAGAGCAAACTGATTTAGGTAGTAGACAAACCGCACGCTCACAACTTTAATGCCAGCAGATGAATGAATGAATGAATGAATGAATGAATGAATGAATGAATGAATGAATGAATGAATGAATGAATGAATGAATGAGAACATGAATGAATGCTACTCATTGTTGGTGCTGGGCAAAGAAAGATTCCACTAATCATTGATGGCACAGCAAGGGTAGCTAAAGGAGAAAGGAGAGTCACAGTACAGTCCTGTCCAGGATTTCTCCGTTGTAAGCTCAGATTTTAGTGGGCTTAGAGTGTTTAGTCCAGGGGTGTCAAACTCATTGGTTATGAGGGCCGGACCTGACATAAAGGAGACCTTGTTGGGCCGAGCCATGTGTGTCATAAAATGTAATGCCAGGTAGCGGAGATCTAAACTTTATAAAGGACACAGACACAAAGGGTTGTTTTTTACTTAAAATAAAAACATGCTTCAAACATTAGCACTCTTGCAATATTTTGTTTATTTAACAGTGTCTGATAACTGACACCTCTTGCTCCGAATTATTGCATCAAAATGTCTGTGCTGTTGCAGTCTTGAGTGTGCTGTTCAGGTGTGTATCTGTAAGCTGCAAAGCTACGATGATGCACCAGCAGCAACAGAGCTGGAAGAAGAAGCAGAAGACAGCCAGTTCCACTGCTAATAGAAGCCCCCCCCGGGGGGGCCTGATCCGGCCCTCGGGCAACATGTTTGACACCCCTGGCTCAGAGGGAGCATTGGCCGTGAGCCAGCTGTTTCCTAGCAGGATGGCCGCTTCCGTGCCCCAAAGAACTCCTCTTTCCCACAAGGGCTGTCCTTTGTTCTGTGGGAGGCGTGGGGGCGGATCCTGCCTTGTTCTGTCCCTCCCCTGAGCACAAGTGTGGCGCTTTCCTCCGTTCCCCCGGGGAGCCTTTCTCACATGGCTCTTCCACGGGCGGGGAAGGCTCCTTGGAGGACAGCCGGACCCACGCCGATGTGCCAGTTCTTTCCTGCTACCTCTGCCCAAATCCGTGAGACGGTTCTGCAGGCGGGCGCTCCGGAGAGGCACCAGAAAGAGAGCCGAGGGCCTCGGAGAAGGGAGCAGCCCCTTCCCAACCAAGGCTCCCTCTCAGCGGTGGAGAGCCCTGTGAGCAAAGATTCTACTCTGTGAGCTCCTGGCTTTAAAGTGGTGAGCGAGCCATTTGGCTGCTGCATTAAATTAGTTTGCTCTGGAGCCCCATCCTTCCTGAGCTGAGACAAAAATGTGTCAGCCGGAGGCTAAAAAACTGTGAGCTGGCTCACACACTCAGCTTAGAGGAGACACTGACCCCAACCCACCAGCTGCATGACCCTAAGCGATGCTGCTTTGTAACACAGCAGGACTGACTTCTGGGTAAGGGTGCCTTGGTGGTCTAGGAGATCCGACAGAGGTATGGTGGTTCTGTGGGTACAGACAGAGGGTCAGCCCATAACCACCTTTCCCCCCCAGTTCTGGCCAGTCGACTTTGCAGCAGGGAGAAAAATTCGTAGTGGCCGAAGAAGCAGATTCCTGGGCTATGCAAGTGGGCGTTCGGAGGCACATCCCACCGGAAGCATCTTCGTTGGGCAGGAGAAAAGAGCCAGAGTCCAACAGCACCTGAAGGACTAACAAAATCAGGGGCAGGGGAGGACCTTCTGTGAGTCACTGCTCACTTCTTCAGATATAGCTAGAAGGGGAGTCCATCTGTCCTTATATCTTGGAGAATGGAACGATTGCAGTTCCAAGATATAGTAGCAGTAGTCAGGTTAGTCAAGTTTATTGCATGCTGCCACTAGCCGTTCCCAGTTAAAATATATTAGGTCCAAGATATGAAGACACATTCTAGCTGTATCAGAGGAAGAAGAGGAGGAGGAGATTGGATTTATGTCCCACCCTTCACTTGGAGTCTCAGAGCACCTTACAATCCCCTTCCCTTCCTTTCCCCACAACAGACACCCTGTGAGGTAAGTGGGGCTGAGAGAGCTCTGAGAGAACTGCTCTTTCGAGGACAGCCCTGAGAGAACTTGTGACTGACCCAAGGTCACACCAGCAGCTGCATGTAGAGGATATGGGAATCAAACTCGGTTCTCCCAGATTAGAGTCCTCACTCTTAACCACTACACTGAACTGGCACTAAACTGAAGTGAGCAGTGACTCACAAAAGTCCTCCCCTGCCACAAATTTTGTCAGTCTTTGAGGTGCTCCTGGACTCTTGCTCTTTTCCGCTGCTCCAGACGAACATGGCTGGCCATCTTGATCCATCTTCACTTGGTTGCGCCTTCAGATGTGCATCCCATTGAAAGGAATGCGCAGCACTCCTGCCCATTCTGATGCTCATTGAATTTCCACCCGCCGTTCCTCAAAGCCAGGAGGAGGGCAGAGACATTCCGTGGGGTGCCTGCAGATGTCCGAGGAGGCTTAAGGAGTGGGGAAGAGACAAATCCACACTCTCCCACCTCCGTGTAAATGTGCTTGTGATCGGTGGGGCTTGCCAGGATGACTATTTATATCATTCGCTGCGCATAATGTTAATGCTTTGTAAAAAAGAGCCAAAAAGAATAGATCTTTGTACGCATAAAACTTTCAGCCGTATTCGTTGGTGACACGGCCCAAGGATTTATAATCTGCGGTCTGAGGCTGCACTTGATCTTGGAGGAAACGGCAACAAATAGGCAAGTAATGGAGAAGTAACCAGAAACAACATGAATTCCTGGTAGAGAAAAACAACATTATAATTCTAATGCTTCATTAGAACAGCCTAAAATAGATCTTTGCGTGAATAAAAGTGTCAACGCTACACAGGACTTACTTTGGCACCTGTCGAGGCTCTGCACACAGCCACTCTGGCTTTTCCTGTATGCCTCAAAGTTTATCTTTTCTGCCACTATAAAATCCCCAGCTGTAGCGATGAAGGATCACAGCATATAGGCGATATATCCTGTCCTCTCTGGCAGAAATCAATGTATGACTTACCCTAAATGCTCAGGCAGGCTTATTTAGATGGCGTGAGCAGTAATAACCATTAACTCGTGTGCTATGAATGTAATTTACCAGCATTTAAAAAGGAAATTAGTTAACTTAGTTGAGCTCATACCGTTCCGAAGGGTGGCATCAGGGGACTATATGAACTGGAAAATATTTGTGTGATTTCAAGGTGTGGAAGCCGACAACCAGGAACCGATCAGTAGCCACGCAACAGTTTTATTGTATGTTGGTGGTGACCAGCCTTAGTTGTATGGGAGAGCAAGGGAGGGAGGTTATTAGATCTACAAAAGTGCAGGAAGGGCTGTGGCTCAGTGGCAGAGCCTCTGCTTGGCATGCAGAAGGTCCCCGGTTCAATCCCCGGCAGCATCTCCAGTCGAGAAGGACCAGGAGGTAGGTGCTGTGAAAGACCTTTTTCTGCCTGAGACCCAGGAGAGCGGCTGCCAGTCCGAGTAGACAAGACTGACTTTGATGGACTGAGGGTCTGATTCAGTAGAAGGCCAGCTTCATGTGTTCATATGGGGAGGGGGGTCGTGTGCCCCCCCCCCACTCGCAACATTGACTCAGTGACCCACGAAGCTGCCATGTGCCGAGTGAGACCGTTCGTTTTTCGAGATCGGTATTGACTTCTCTGGCAGGCAGCCGCGCTTGGACATTGTGACCTGATGCGTGCAACTGGAGGTGCTGAGGACTGAATCGGGGGTCTTCTGCATGCCGAGCAGAGGCTCCGCCACTGAGCCAGCCCAGCATCTGAAAGGGGAGTCCTGGTGGAGACTCTTGGTTTATGATGTGATCCGCAGTGGCAGCCAACAGCTTCTCCACGCAGACAACCGTTTCTAGTTTCGTACCATGAGAAAAGTCTGCAGTTCGACTATGAAACCACAGGCCTTTCAGTTGGTATTGGATGATCCGCAGACAACCGTTTCTAGTTTCATACCGTGAGAAAAGTCTGCAGTTCGACTATGAAAGCATGCACAGTTTGGTGTAGTGGTTAAGTGCACGGACTCTAGTCTGGGAGAACAGGGTTTGACTCCCCACTCCTCCACTCGCACCTGCTGGATGACCTTGGGTCAGTTCAAGTTCTGTCAGAGCTGTTCTTGGGAAAAGAGCAGTTTCTGTCAAGAGCTCTCCCAGCCCCACCTACCTCACAGGGTGTCTGTTGTGGGGAGGGGAAGGGAGAGGAGATTGTAAGCCGCTCTGAGACTCCCTTGGGTAGTGAAGGGCCATGGGGTATAAATCCAATCTCTTCTTCTTCTTCTTCTTCTTCTTCTTCTTCTTCTTCTTCTTCTTTCTTTGTTACTGGGCTCAAGGCAGCTTACAAATGCAAGTAAAACACACAGAATAAAATACGTTAAAAACTTAAAACCAAAATTTAAAACCACTACTCAGGACTGCTACGAAACTTCAGCAAATGCAGCCCACAGTCAAAGCGTCTTCAGCTGCCTCCTAAAGATCGATATTAGGGCAACATTTGTACATTACAAAACAGTACTTTATTTGGTTGTCTGGGTTTTTAGTTTAGGGGAAGATATGTAAGAAAGTATGCAAGAAAGCGATTGAGAATAAAACAGCTGATATCGTTAATACCCCTATCAATGGTGCAGCCTCCTTTGGAATACCACGTGCACAGTTCTGGTCCCCGTATCTCCAAAAGGACATGGCAGAGCTGGGGAAAGCGCAGAGGAGGGCAGGCAAGAGGATGAGGGGGTTGGAGCCCCTCCCCTCGGTGTCCTTCTCAGGGGAAGGCCTCGGCCTCTCTGCCCTGTTGCTGGCCCTCCAGAGGGACTGGCTGGCCCCTGTGTGAGACGGGAGGCTGGACTGGAGGGACCCTCCCTGGTCTGACCCAGCAGGGCTCTTCTGGTGTCCTTCTCAGGGGAAGGCCTCGGCCTCTCTGCCCCGTTGCTGGCCCTCCAGAGGAACTGGTTGGCCATAGTGTGAGACGGGGGGGGGGGGGGACTACAGGGACCCTCACTGGTCTGACCCAGCAGGGCTCTTCTAAGGTTCTTAAGACTGAAAGAAATGGAACAGCGATCCAAGTCAGTGCAGCAGATTGAGCAGGCGGCGCTGAAAGCCAGGAAGTCTGATTTGGGTCATGTTGTGTTTGCCGTACGTCCGCTTGCAGGTTACGAGTAGCTTTTCTCTGCTGAGTGGTTTTTATCGCTACAATTCAGCCTCTAATTATGAGACACGTTTTGGTTTTCTCGTTTTCTTTTTTCCTCCTCCATGTTGCATGAGGAGTCACAGTATTGATTCTCCTCTTGGCTCCTGCCATGGTTTCCGTTAACTGTCACTTAGCTAGCAAAGGCCAATGCTGCCTCCTCCAGCGACCCACCCTGGGTTGCTCCCACAGTAAAGACATTCCAAACAAATCATTGGCAAGGGCAGCGGAAGCATCATCAGTTTTCGAACCGAGCCAGATGTAAAAGCACCTTCCGCAGCCTAAAATGATACCCGGGAAGCGGGCTGGAGGCAGACCATGCAAGCAGCGAAGAAGATGAAGCTCTTCTATTAACAGCTTGGTGTCAGGCCCCGGTGCCCTTGGGCCTGGCTGGGGAGGGTGAGAGGGTGCTCCAGCGCTTGATTTCGAGCCAGTGAGCTGCCAGCCAGCACGGCCTCCGACACGTTGCAGGAGAAGGGAGTTCACCTCAGCAGCTTTGCCCCTCTCTCCTGCTCACGGGCTCTCCCCCCCCACCACCGCTATACAGTGTATAAAAAGAGCAGGATCGGCCATGCTCTCTCTGTCTCTCACTCAGTTCCTCTCTACCTGACCCCATCCTATCTTGCAGTTTAAGCGAGTTTGGTGTCGTGGTTAAGGGCGCGGACTCTAATCTGGGAGAACCGGGTTTGGTTGCAGTGATGGTTGTAATATTTATGGGTCAGTAGATAGACATCCAGAACAAGGAGAGCCTTAAAACAACTTTAAAGTTTGTTTGCTTGCTTATTCTCTTGGTTTCTATTCCGCTCTCCCCCACTATCGTGGGGGGAATGCTGATGACAGCATATAATAAAGACTTTAAAATACAGTTAAAAGGACGTAAAACAGTAACTTCAGATATGTGCAATGAATTGGATGGCGTAGAGCAATCTTGTCACTGTCCCAGTGAAGGGAAGAAGGGAAGGGGGCAGGAGAGGCAGGAAGAACGGTAAGAGCCTGTGCTGTGAAAGGGAACAAACACTTCTTGTGCAGCCTGTATCTCCACGGGTCTGGTTGGCCAGTGCCTGAAAAGCCAGCTGGGACAATGGGCATCGCAGAGAGGCAAACAGCCCGGGTGGTTGTATCCAAACACAAACGCTCCATGTATAACTTACGAACAGAAGTAATCCCAAAACGTCTTCTGTTTGTAAGTTATACAAGGCGCGTTTGTGTTTGGATTTCCACCTCCTCCCGCGAGCTCTCCTTTGGATACCAACCTCCAGGTGGGGGCTGGAGACATCCCGGGGTGACAGCTGGTCTCCAGGCGGCAGGGATCAGCCCCCCCCCCCGATAAAATGGCTGCTTAGGAACGTGGGCTCCGCGGCATCACACACCCCTGAAGCCCCTCCCCTCCACAGACCCCGCCCCACTCCGGCCCCACTCCCCCCAAATCTCCAGGAATTCCCCAACCTGGAGCTGGCAACCCCAGTGACGGATCTCTTCTCAGCCCTCTTTTGCTAGCTGAAGTGCTGGAGGCGGGAAAGAGGGAACGATGCAGCCCCCCCTGCCACAGCACTCTGGGGCTGAATCCCCCCCCAAAAAAAACCCACCCACCCACGCACTGCTCTTAAGGAGGGTCCCGGGTCACACACTGACATGACCTGCTGGGGGTTTCCCGAACACAAAACAAACGAGTGTTGTCAGATCTAAAGCTTCTTAACACCGTTCAGTACAACTCTGAATGATAAAGGGCAGCAGTGGCCGAGTCAGGCAAGACCTGGTCTCCCAAACAGCGTGGGGAGAGGCTGCGGCTCAGTGTGGCAGAGCTTTTGACCTGCAGAAGGTCCCTGGTTCCATCCCCGGCGGCATCTCCACTTAGAAACGGAACAGACAGCAGGTGATGTGGGAGACCTCTTTGCCCGAGACCTTGGAGAGCTGCCACCAGTCCAAGTAGACCGCGCTGGCCTCGATGGACTGGGGGGTGTGACTCAGGAGGGATCTATCTCAACATTCTGCTGGTCCCAGATTTTCAGTCCCGTCACACCTCCCCACAACAGACACCCCTTGAGGTGGGTGGGGCTGAGAGAGCTCTGAGAGAACTGCCCTTGAGAGAACAGTTGTGAGGGAACTTGTGACTGGCGCAAGGTCATGCCAGCACCTGCCTGTGGAGGAGGAGTGGGGGATCAAACCCGGTTCGCCCAGATTAGAGTCCGCGTTCCTAACCACTACTTCAAACTGGCTCTCCAGTTTGTTTGTATTCCTGCTATCTGGTAGGTTGTATTCTTGCTATCTGTTAATGGTGCCTGTGTATCCCACCGAGTCTCTCTGTTTGTGTTTGCAGCAGAGAAGTTAAGGTCTGAGAGGGTATTGTTGAGAGCAGTTTCTTGAAAATGCAGTCTGTTAACGTTTTAATCTGTTTTAATCAGAAATGTGTATATTCTAGTTTTATGGTTTTATTTATCCCTGTATTTTGTGGCTTCTCAGCTTGTAATTTATACAATAGACTATTTGACTGGCCCTAGAAGCTAAAGTGACTGAACTGAGGCTGGATCCAGGTGGGTCGGCCGTGTTGGTCTGAAGCAACAGAAGGAAGGTGGAGTCCAGTCGGGCACCTGGAAGACCCACAAAGTTTTATTCACGGCACAAGATTTCGCGTGCAGGCACAGTTCAGTGCACATAAAGATGTATGCTCAGAATTGAATTTCATTGGTCTTCAAGGTGCCTGACTGGACTCAGACAGAGGCTGTCGTGCTTTGGCCACTTTTTGAGAAGACAAGAGTCTCTGGGAAAGCTGGAGGCAGCGGGGAAAGTGAGGCAGCGGGGAAAGTGGAAGGGCCGGCAGGAGACGGACGGACTCGGTCAAGGGAGGCACAGAGGCCCTCCTCCACTGGCAAGAAGACCCAAAGGAGGCTGTTGAGGACAGGAGGACATTTTGGAGGTCATGAATTCACAGGATCGCTATAAGTCAGAAGCAACTTGGCGGCACTTCACAAACACACAGAGAGAGTAAATCTAAAAACAGAAGTCATGTAATATTTTCTGTAGAAGAAGAGGAGTTGCTTTTATACCCCGCCCTTCACTACCCGAAGGAGTCTCAGAGTGGCTTACAATCTCCTTCCCTTCCACTCCCCACACCAGACACCCTGTGAGGTAGGTGGGGCTGAGAGAGCTCTTTTGGGAACTGCTCTTGAGAGAATCGCTCTGAGAGAACTTGTAACCGACCCAAGGTCACCCAGCTGGCCGCATGTGGAGGAGGAGTGGGGCACAGGACCCGGTTCTCCAGATTAGGGTCCACCGCTCTTAACCCCTGCACCAAGCTTTTGAGTTCTCCAGAATTCTTCATCAGGATTGCTGTTCAGACACGTACACAGAATGCAAAGGGGCTCATAACAGAACAGACGAGCTGAGCGTATAAATGGAGAAAGATCTGAGAAGGTTTACTTCCTCGTGAGCAACCGTAAGATCGGGGCCCTCGATGAATCTTGCTTTGCCCTACGTAGGGTAATTGGAGGAAAAGAGTGTGCGCTGGAAGATCCGGGCCACTCTGGGGCACCACAGGGGAACTCGGGACTCCACACCAGTGTTCCCTCTAAGCTGAGTTAGTGTGAGCTAGCTCACAGTTTTTTAGCCTCCGGCTCACACATTTTTTTCTTCACTCAGGAAAGGATGGGGCTCCAGAGCAAACTAATTCATGCAGTAGCCGAATCGCTCGCTCACAACTTTAATGCCAGGAGCTCACAAAGTTGAATTTTTGCTCACAGGACTCCACAGATTAGAGGGAGCATTGCTCTACACCCACCCGGAGAGAGTCGTTTCCCCCTTAGGCGGAGGCCATGCAAAAGAGCTGGTTGCTAGGAAGGCGGCCTCCCCTGCACCCTCCCCTCCAGCGGCAGGGAATCTGCTTCCTCTAGGGTTGCCAACTCCCGGTCAGGAGATTCCTGGAGATGTTGGAGATGGAGCCTGGGGAGGGCAGAGTTTGGAGACAGAGAGAGAGAGAGAGGCCCTCAGTGGGGCACAGAGCCACAGAGCCCACCCTCCAACACAGCCATTTTCTCCAGGGGGAACCGATCCTGGTCCTCTGGAGACCAGTTGTTAATTCTAATAGGTCTCCAGGCCCCGCCTGGCGGATGGCAACCCCATCTCCCCCAGCCCTTCTTGAAGACCCTTTGCCGTCGTACCAGTATACCCTTTCAGATCTGTGGCCTTGCAAAGCTACGGCCGTAAGTATACTTTTCTGGGGGTAAGCCCCATTGAATAACGTGGGACTTACCTCCGAGTAGACCTGCTCAAGATTGCTCCCACGATTTATTAACACTGCAGCGTTACCCCCTTCTGTGGAGGTCAGTGGCCTTGTAAGAGAGTAGCTCTGTCTAGGAGGGCACTGCAAAACAGCAGTGATGTCCGGACATAAAGTGCTAAATGGTGTAACCTGCACTTAACGCAAGAATGAACGCCCACCGTTTCCCATTCCCACCCAGTCACCGTAATGATTCCTAAAACTGTTTAAAGCCTTTTGAGTCTCTTTTGCCTCGAAATTCAGTCTCGCTTCTCTTTCTCTGTGCAGCACTGGTGAACTATGAGCTACTTGTTCTGTTGAACGATGTCAAAAAATTAAGCAGCATAGAAGTATTAGCAGCGTTTGCTCAGCTAGTGGTGATTTTTGACGTAGCTTTTGTCAAGGTATACAATTTGTTTGCAGAGAGCAAATACAACTCAGGCTTGAGTATCCTTCTTTTACCTTCTCTTGCTTTTTACCCCTTGTACCTTTTTAAACGAGCAGTTTTATCGCGGAGGAGGAGAGGTTTGCCGTGGTAGCAGGGAACCGGCCTCCCTTCCGGTAGTGTTTTCCTGTGGGGCCAAGCCAACGTCTCGATCCCTGCCGAAGGAAACTCCTTCCATCCCCAGCGGCTCTTCCTCTAAAGTTGGCAGAACGCTCTCTGGACAGGAGGACAAAGGCTTCCAAGGCTTTGCTCAGCGGCACCTCTGGTGAATCCTGGAACGTTTCGCGGTCGCCCTGACGCCCCTTCCAGGGTCACCCCGGAAATGACATCATGCCAGAGCAGCCGTTCCACAGCCTCCTGCTGGGTGCCCTCCCTGGTGGTGGGAAAGGAAGACTGTGCCGGCCTTCTGTGACCCCATCGGAGAAATACTGCCCCCCCCCTTCTTTCCCCTTCCAGAGGAGCTTTAGTCAGCCTTGCGTCAAAGGCACCGATGGGTCACTGCTGGACTTGAGCTGGCCCTGTTGGGGGGGGGGGTTGTTCCGTGCCATCCAGTCGCTTTGGACTCCATGAGAGCCGGCTTGGTGCCGTGGTTAAGTGTGCGGACTCTAATCTGGGAGAACCGGGTTTGATTCCCCACTCCTCCTCCACTTGCACCTGGCTGGATGACCTTGGGCAAGCCGTAGTTCTGATAAGAGCTGTCCTTGAAAAAGAGCCGTTTCTGTCAGAGCTCTCTCGGGCCCACCTCTATCGCAGGGTGTCTGCTGTGGGGAGGGGGAGGGAAAAGGAGTTTGTAAGCCGCTCTGAGACTCCTTCGGGTAATGAAGGGTGGGGTAGAAATCCAATCTCCTCCTCCTCCTTTTTCTTCTTCTTCTTTTGTGTAGTGGTGAAGTGCGCACTCTAATCTGGGAGAACCGGGTTTGATTCCCCACTCCTCCTCCACTTGCACCTGGCTGGATGACCTTGGACAAGCCATAGTTCTGACAAGCGCTGTCCTTGAAAAAGAGCCGTTCCTGTCAGAGCTCTCTCAGCCCCACCAGCCTCACAGGGTGTGTGTCTGTTGTGGGGAGGGGAAGGAAAGGATATTATGAGCCACTCTGAGACTCCCTTGGGTAGTGAAGGGCCATGGGGTATAAATCCAATCTCTTCTTCTCTGAATTAACAACCTCCAGAGCATCCTGTCGTCAACAGTCTTGCTCCGGCCTTGCCAACGGAGGGCCCTCGTGGCTTCCCTGATTGAGTCCATCCGTCTCATGGTGGGTCTCCCTCTTTTCCCTGCGGCCTCCCACTTTCCCCGGCATGATCGTCTTTTCCAGAGACTCTCGTCTTCTCAGAATGTGCCCAAAGTACAACACTCTCAGTTCAGCCATTTCCACTTCTAGGGAGAGGTCTGGCCCAATTTGATCTGCAGCCCACTTATTTTGGGCGGTCTGCAGCATCTGTGAAACTCTCCTCCGAGACCACCACTGACCAGCTTTCACACGCATCATCATGGGGAGCCCTGCGGCATGAAATAACTTGATCTCGGTCACCAGCGACCAGTGTTCCCTCTAAGCTGAGTGAGTGTGAGTTAGCTCACCGTTTTTTAGCCTCCGGCTCACACATTTCTGTCTCCGCTCAGGGAGGAGGGCTCCAGAGCAAACTAATTTATGCAGCAGCCGAATCGCTCACTCACAACTTTAATGCCAGCAGCTCACAGAGTAGAATTTCTGCTCACGAGACTCCACAGCTTAGAGGGAGCCGAATCTTTTCTCGCTTCTTCCTGGCTGCCCTTGACAGTCTCCGTCTCCTTTCAGCTTCTTCTCGGTTGCAGTCTCCCTTTTGGTCGATGATGGAGCCCAGGAATAGAAAAACATGAACAGTTCCAGTTTCTTCATTGTCAGCCTTGAAGTTGTGCAAATCCCCCCAGCAGTCAGGGCTCTTGTCTCCTCGATGTTCGGCTGTAGCCCTCCCTCGGCCCTGTCTGCTTTAACCTCCACCAGGAACCCTTTCAGGTCTTCACTGTTTTCTGCCAGTGGTGCGGTGTCATTTGCATATCTCAAATTGTCCCATAGACAGAAACAGGTCCCTGTCAGGTTGTAAGGTCTGGAGTGTCACTTTACTCGTGTGAGAAATTAATGTGATGGTCCGATAGTTGCTGCAGTCTTTGACGCTTCCTTTTTCTTTTCTTTTTCTTGGAATTGAGATGTAAATTGAGCATTTCCAGTCTGTGGGCCACCGTTTTGTTTTCCATATTGGTTGGCGCAAGCTTGTTAAGATTTCGATGGACTCCATTTCTGTGGCTTGGAAGAGCTCTGTTGATATCCCGTCTGCTCCTGGTGGTTTGTTTCTGGTGAGAGAAGGCCCTTAAAATGATGGTCATAGAATCATAGAATGTGAGAGTTGGAAGGGACCTTGCAGGTCATCTAGTCCAACCCCCTGCACCCTGCAGGAGCAGAGCCGAAAGAGAGCCCTACAACATACCCGGAAGATGGCTGTCCAGCCTCCTCTGCTTGAAAACATCCAGCGAAGGAGCATCCACCATGGTCTGGAGTATCTTCTATTCCACCCCTCTCTTTTGTGTGTGTGGGGGTTTAACATTGATCCTGAGGAAGAGCTCTGGAGCACTTGAAAACGAGTGCATGGCTCTGTGTAGAGCAGACAACACTGCCCCTGATAGACCTACAGTCTGACTCAACTTCATGTGTTCTCGTTCATCCTCTGCCTGCGCACCATTTTCCTGGCCTCCCCCAGAGTTGATGTTTGTCTTGTTGGGGAATATTCAGGCCCCATAGAGGCATCCTACAGATATGCCCCAGTGGGACAGAAAGCGGTTCTGGAGGTCCATTTAAATTTAGGATAATGGCCCTGGGTGGGGGATTCAATTCACACCGACAGCACCGGGAGAGTCTTCTCCCCCACCCCCCCGGCAAAAAAAAAGCGGCATCGCTTCAATCACATCTATTCTATGTCCCAGTTTTGTGGCACAGAGAATTAATATAGGCAAATTAAGCCGTGTAACCCACGGGTACAGTGTAGCTCAGGTGGGTAAAAGGGCCCATGTGATCCGGATGCTTGAGTTCTGCTGCCATCTTGTGGTCGTGATGTTTGGACTACACAACGGTCAAGGTTTTTATTGTCGCCCTGAGGACTGTGTGGAGCCATTGTTGAGGATGGGAAGCTTGGTGGGTGGGTGGTTTTTTGTGTGGGTTTTTAGAAACCCAATATTCTTTCTGTACATTTGTCATGAGGAGCCACACCTCGCTTGGTCAGAGGGTCTCCCTGTGCTCTTTTCCAGGGAACGTTGCCTCCCCCACGGGAGAAACAGCCGTGAGTTAATTAATTTAAATCGATGCCCTGTGCCTGAAGGACACCCAGAGGAAAGAGCTGGCTCAGAATTGGAGATCAGTTTTCTGATTGCTTAGTTTCAAGGACTAACTAAAACCCCTAAACCTGCTAAATGGTTGATAAACGGAGATGGCACAGTTTACAGCAAATTGGGGTGCCGAACCCAGGTTGGGAAATTCCTGGAGACCTGGTGGGGGGGGGAGTGGTGAGGGGAGGGACCACCCCAGCCGGGCGTAACGCCGAGGAGTCCGCCATTTTCTCCAGGGGAGCGGATCTCTGTCCTCAGGAGATCAGGTAGAATTCTGGGAGCTCTCCAGCTTCTGCCGGGGGGTTGGTAACCCTAACAACCAGCGAGGCAGGAACCCTGGATTCCAAATGAACTGTTCAGGCAGTTCTCCTTGACGCGGAAAGCTGATGGATGTGGTTTTGGGTATGGCGCCTGTGATGGTTCACAGCAACCGATCCGGGGCTCCCTGGCCACACAGCAACTCCCAGTGCGCCCACTTGTGTTGTGGGGCCACCTTCGCACGCGCGCATTCCACGGTGAGTAGGGATCCGTGCTCCGTGGTGAAGCCCGCCGTGCTGGTTAGCTTCAGAGGGCCTTTATCTTTCAATATGCAGGGCGCTTGACGGGGCTTTTTTTCCTGGGGGAACACACCAGAACGGGGTTCCGGAACCTCTTCAACAAAATTCTTTTAAAAATGTTTGGAAGTTCATGCGTTTGCAGCATACAGATTGAAAACATCGTTTCCCTCTTGAGAGTTCTGGCACCTCTCTTTAAAAAAAAAAACAAAAAACCCACGCCCTGGCGCTTGACAAACACCTGTGCTCACAAGAACGCATGGCTCTGCGTCCTGACCCAGGTAGCCCAAGCCAGTCAGATCTCGGAAGCGAAGCAGGGCCGACCCCAGCAAGGACTTGGAAGGGAGACCTCCAAGGAATACCAAGGCTGAGACGCAGAGGCAGGCAATGGCAAGCCACCTCTCTGAAACGTCCAAGCCCCACTAGGGGTCGCCAGAGGTCAACCATGACTTCCAGGAACACACACACACACTCGCCAAAAACAAACCAAAAAGAACGGAGTCCAACCCTTTGTTGTTGTTGTTTTTTAATTTATATTTTATTTTATAAAAGCATTGAACAGTTACAACAGGATTAAACTTTTCGTAGTCAAATAGCTTACATAGTATATATAAGTATTTTTGTATTTTACGTAAGCATAGGATTATAACAAAGTAAGTACATTATTTTGAAATAATTATAACACACTATCGGAACATAATGTAACTGTATTAACCCCAAAAAGAAGTATACATAAACAGTACAACAGTATTAACAATACTAAAATCATCCAGAATTAGATCTAGTTTACTAGTTTTTAAACTTTGTTCCAAAAATAATTAGGAGCGTGATTCTGGTGATTTAAATTACTAGGTCTAAGGAGCATGAGTTGTTATAAGTTAGATTCATTTCAAAAATAGATCTGTCTATAAAGAGGATTATTTGGGATGGCTTCAGCCTCAACCATATAAGTAATGAGTGAAAACTGATGAAAAGAAGAAGACTGGGACCATAAGAACATAAGAGACGCCAATGTTGGATCAGGCCAAAGGCCCATCCAGTCCAACACTCTGTGTCACACAGTGGCCAGAAATACCAGGTGCCATCAGGAGGTCCACCAGTGGGGCCAGGACATTAGAAGCCCTCCCAATGTTGACCCCCCCCCCAAGCACCAAGAAGACAGAGCATCACTTGCCCCAGAGCCCCTATCTATACCTTGTGGCTAATAGCCACTGATGAACCGTATATGGACCTCCTCCCCAAATCTTTCTTCAACTCTTTGTCCATCCAGACCAGGGCTGCCGGCTCTGAGGGGAAGTGACCCCCCCAGCCCCCCTTTCCCCAGGGCCAGGGTCTTCCCCAGTCCTACAGCCTCGTCACGTCCATCAACCATTGGTCCTGGAGAACAGACCTGGAGTCTTCTGCACCGAAAGCGTGCACACTCTTCCCCTGACCTGTGGCCCCCTCCCCCTCACATTGTTCCCTCTACTTCTTGGCACAGAGAAGTAAGTCCCTTGCACCAAAAGCTGCCCGGAAGTTGCGCTCTCCACATGGCTGACTCTCTGGGCTAAATGACATTTTATGCTTTTTGTCGAGTTGGGTCGGGGCCTATCCTCCGAGCTGGTCGTGGGGGATTCTGGGCATGCATGGCTCCAAAGGTGGGCAAATCCCTCTCCTTCTCCCAACAGTTTCCACTCAGGAAAACAGTGTGTGGGGGGGGTGGAGGCAGGAGTCCCTCCTCCCCTCCGGCTGCCATCCTGGGCCCATCTGGAAATGCCTCTCCCTGCAGCTGCTGCGCGGCCATCGGGAAAGCAAATTGGTTCCAGGGCCAGCTTGACAAAAAAAGGGGGGGGTACACCACGTGTCGTTTGGCCCCTCGAGGGGACTCAGGGAAGAGGGGTGTACTGAGCAGTGGCGGCCCCTGGAGGCGGTTGACGTGTTGCTGGAAAGCTGTCTCTGCATCTTCCCCAAGAAAACAGAAGCAAGAGTTCCTAAAATTTCAGGATGCCACGGCTTAATTTTAGTGGAGTCGTGTTCGATAGATGTCAGTAACTATCAATGTATTGTAATTTCATTTTATTTTTTAAATACTTGGGTAGAATGTAAACGTGTGTGAAACGCAGAAAAGACATTCTTTTCAACCGGTTCCACTCCCCAGATCTATGATCTAATCTAAATCCCAGTTTCATTCAGCGTTTTCCCAGTGGTTGCGTTTCATCTAAACCCCTAGAATTTGTCTGCCGTAGTAGCCATGCGGCACTGTGAATTTTGCAATCTAAAAACTGCACAGGTGACACTCACAGATATATATTTCTCCCCATAAGATGGAGAAAGGGGTGGGAATAACCTGGATGCATACAGAAATATACAGTGTTTGTGTGCTGTATTCATTACATTAAAGTATGCCATTCAAATTGTGCAAATCAGTAGGCTGTGAAAATGTTACAAGAAAGCCCCGCAGTTGACTTCTGCAATGTCACACTGCATCATGGGCCTAGCAGACTTGAAGCTTCATACTGACCAAGAGTTTTTTTGCACTACGCTGCATCATGGGCCTAGTAGTCTTGAAGCTCCATATGTAAGCAGTTTTTCTGCATTATACTGCATCATGGGCCTAGTAGTCTTGAAGCTCCATCTCTACCAAGCAGTTTTTCTGCACTTTTTGTTGAGCATTGTTTTTCAGGGGCAGGGGTGGGGGAGTCATTCTGTTTCACTTTCTACTTCCCTTCAAATTGCCAGCAGTGAACAGAAGTGTGATGGGTCACCTTTGGGCAATAAAATCGTGGATTTAGATTAGATTATGGACTGGGTGCTAGGGGATTTAAAGATCACAAGGGCAACAGGGTGGACTGAAGCGTTCAAAGCTGGTAGTGCGCTTCTTAACTGAACAGGCACAACAGCTTCAGCAGAAATGCCATGGATTTCAGTGAGGCTGTCTGCAAGTTGGACAGAACCATGTTTTAGGCCCAAATGCTGCTAGTACCGACTCTCTGTTCCAGTAGAAACTTCTGTCCCAATGAAGATGCAGCAAGCAGGTGCTTTGGATGTTTGCGCTTAATAGATTCTTTTGAACTATGGTGCTGGAGAAGACTCTTGAGAGTCCCTTGGACTGCAAGGAGATCAAATCAGTCAATCCTAAAAGAAATCAACCCTGACTGTTCCCTGGAAGGCCAGATAATGAAACTGAAGCTCAAATACTTTGGCCACCCAATGAGAAGGGACCATTCACTGGAGACCCAGCTGAGCTCTGAGCAGGAACAGGAGCAGGAGACAGAAGGGTGAGTGGTTTTTTATTTGCTTTCAGCGGAGAGGATCCAGCTGAGGATTTTGGTGGGAGAACTGGTCTGGGAGTGTGTGGAAGCGCTTGGAGTTTTTGCAGATTCCTGGCTGCTTGAGAGAGGAAAGGGCATTGTTTGACTGTGATTGACTGCAATTGAGAGGAAAAGGAAGGGGCATTGTTTTGCATGTGATTGAGTGCCTGGGTGCATTTGAATAGCTGCTGCCAGCACTCTGCTGGGGGAGGCCTCTATTTAAGGAAACACCTGGCCAGAGGCAGAGGAGACCCAGCTGAGCTCTGAGCAGGAACAGGAGCAGGAGACAGAAGGGTGAGTGGTTTTTTATTTGCTTTCAGCGGAGAGGATCCAGCTGAGGATTTTGGTGGGAGAACTGGTCTGGGATCCTGGGATCCCAGATCACTGCAGACTGTGACAGTAGTCATGAAATTAAAAGACGCCTGCTCCTTGGGAGGAAAGTGATGGCGAACCTAAACAGCATGATAAAAAGTAGAGACATCACCCTGCCAACAAAAGTCCGCATGGTCAAAGCAATGGTATTCCCAGTAGTCATGTATGGCTGTGAGAGTTGGACTATAAGGAAGGCCGAGTGCCGAAGAATAGATTCTTTTGAATTATGGTGCTGAGGAAGACTCTTGAGAGTCCCTTGGACTGCAAGGAGATCAAATCAGTCAATCCTAAAAGAAATCAACCCTGACTGTTCCCTGGAAGGCCAGATAATGAAACTGAAGCTCAAATACTTTGGCCACCCAATGAGAAGGGACCATTCACTGGAGAAGACCCTGATGCTGGGAAAGATTGAAGGTCAAAGAAGAAGGGGTGGCAAAGGATGAGATGGTTAGACAGTGTCATAGATACAACGAACATGAAATTGAGCAAGCTTCAGAGGACGGCGGAAGACAGGAGGGCCTGGCGTGATGTGGTCCATGGGGTCACGAATAGTCGGATTCGACTGTGCGACTGAACAACAACAACAAAAAGCCGTGTAAGAATGGTTTTAGTGCACCACCCAGTGGCCACAAATAATCCTACAGAAGAACTAACAGTGCCATATAAAGTACAGTGCATCTTTCCAGGGCTTGATTTAGATGGATTTAGGAGGGTGTAACTCTGCCTGGGATGGTACTGCAGGATATGTGACACCAGGACTTATAGCACCTCTCAGACTTCACTGTGGCAGAAGCTTCCATGGACCAGAATCCATTGTGTGGGTGACCAGAGATCTTAATAAGCAGACACAAAAATTGGAATCCAAAGAGTCATGTTAGACATTCCCAAAAGAACCAGTTTGGTGCAGTGGTTAAGAGTGCCAGATTCCAATCTGGGAGAACCGGGTCCCTTCCAACTCTAACATTCTATGATTCTGTGATTCCCCACTCCTCCTCCCCATGCAGCTGCTGGAGTGACTTTGGGTCAGTCACAGTTCTTTCAGAGCTGTTCTCTCAAGGGCAGTTCTCAAAAGAGGTCTCTCAGCCCCACCTCCCTCGCAGGATGTCTGTTGTGTGGAGGGGAAGGGAAAGGAAATTGTAAGCTGCTCTGAGACCCCTTCGGGTAGTGAAGGGTGGGGTATATATCCAATCTCCTCCTCCTCCTCCTCCTCCTTCTTATTGCAAGCCCCATTTGTTTTCTTAGAACAGGAGACCGAATTGCCATACTGCGGCTGCTACAGAAAGTCCATGTAGTTTCCAAAGCACTTTAACTTTGTTGTATATTGTAACTCAGCATGCAAGAGGATCGAGGAGGAAAAGGGTTAGGAGAATTCTCTTATGTGGGTACACTTGGTAGTTGCCCCCCCCATTGGTTAGATGCTGAGCTTCTGTGGCCACTGCTGGCTTTCTGTGTTTCGTCTTATGTAGGACCTATCCTCTTCTTCTCTCTCTTACCCGGGCTTGGACCTGTAGCAAGTTAACCTTTTTGAAGTTAATCTATTCCCCACTCCTCCACTTGCACCTGCTGATGTGACCTTGGGTCAGTCACAAGCTCTGACACGTGTTATTATTATTATTATTATTATTGTTATTATTATTATTATTATTATTATTATTATTATTCATGATCAGTTAAATGTACCTACATGAATGTGTCATGTAAGATGTGCTTCTGTTTTTGCAAGTAAAACGTCTTTCTCTCGTTACCATTGGAGTCAGATCATCTTTGTCTTTTTTTTAACAGCATTTCCCATTTACTGGGAAATGTGAATGATCAGGGCGTTGAAGCTTATGTGCTTCCAAGGCAAATGGGTTTTTTAAAACAAAAAATATGTAACCCAATGCTCAGTGGCTCAGTGGTGGGGGTTTATGTGGGGAGAGGCTCCCAAAGCTACCCTGAAAATTTGGAGCCTCTCCCTCAAACCCTTTCCTCCCCAGAGCCACTAACAGCACCGTGGGGGGAAAATAACTTTTTCCCAGCATAGAGAACAATGGAGGGGATGGGGGCAACTTGTTTGGGGGGGCGTAGAATTGGACCCCCTGGTCCAGTGTTCTTGAAACTTTGTGAGTATCTTGGGGAGAGGCCCCAGCAGCTACCCTGTGAGTTTGGAGCCTCTCCCTCAAACCCCTCCCATCTAGCCCCCAGAATATACCCTATGTTTTCGCCATTGAATTCAATGGCCCATAGGATATAATGGGGCCGAAATTGACATTTGGCTGGCCGAAAGACTCTGGAATTGGCTGGTACTGCTGAAATTGACATGCGGGAGTTTTTCTGCCAGCAGAAATTGATTCTGCCCGATATGGCCAAATCTGAAACGGGCCGATTTTTTTTTTTACTTTTTTTTTGCACACCCCTAATTTGTAGCATTCCGATTTAAAACATTCATAACCCTGTATTTTTTTTAAGTCAAATTTGAGGGTCAGTCTCTCAGGTACAAAATAAGAAATCGTGACAGGTTTCTGAAACTCCCCAAGCATTTCCTTTGAGCTCGTCGGCCCTGGGTGCCAGTTTGAGATCCTTGCAAGTGCTTGTGTCTGAGGGCACCAGATTTGCAACAAGCCATTATCCTTGCGTATGGCAAACTGCAGGTAACCGACACCAGGTGGCAGCAGAGAGTAGGCAGAGATTGGCACGGAAACCGCTGGGAGGAAAGGCTGAGGAAAAAGGCGGCTGAGGGGGGACGCAACAGAGGTTGATAAAATTATGCCCGGGAATGGAGAAAATGGGTACAGGGAGCTTTTTCACCCTCTCCATTAATCCTGGAACTTGGGGAGAACCTAAGGAAGTTGACGGGCAGCAGGCTGAAGATGAGCAAACGGGATATTCTTCTTTACTCATTGAGTAACTTAATTGTGGACTATACTGCCAGTGGAAATAGTGATGCCCACAAGCATAAATGGCTTCAAAATTCATGGATTCATGGAGGACAGGTCTATCAGTGGCTGCTAGCCACGGAGGCTAAAGGGGATCTCCAGAGCCAGTAAACATGTAACTACCAGTGCCAGGAGGCAAGATTAAGGGAAGGCCTCAGCCTCTCTGCCCGGTTGCTGGCCCTCCAGAGGAACTGGTTGGCCACTGTGTGAGGCAGGAGGCTGGACTAGGTGGACCTTCACTGGTCTGATCCAGCAGGGCCCTCCTTATGTTCTTCTCAGGGGAAGGCCTCAGCCTCTGTACTGTGTTGTTGGCCCTCCAGAAGAACTGGTTGGCCACTGTGTGAGACGGGAGACTGGACTAGATGGACTGTTGGTCTGATCCAGATGGGATCTTCTGATGTTATTATAAACCTCTGAATCCCAGAGCCAGGAGGCAACATCAGGGGAAGGCCTCGGCCTCTGTACCGTGTTGTTGGCCATCCAGAGGAACTGGTTGGCCACTGTGTGAGACTGGATGCTGGACAAGGTGGACCTTCAGTGGTCTGACCCAGCAGGACTCTTCTGGGGGTCTTAGCATCAGGAGCATGCATCGGCCTCTCTGCCCTGTTCCTGGCTCTCCAGAGGAACTGGCTGGCCACTGTGTGAGACGGGAGGCTGGACTAGATGGACCTTCAGTGGTCTGACCCAGCAGGGCTCTTGTTCTTATGTTCTTCCCATGCCTGTGAGAGGTCCTGATGTATTTGAAAAGAAGTCTGGGTTATTTTCAGCACTTTCTGTGTACATGAACACCCTCTCAGGGGGCACAAGATTGTTCACTTACATTTTGATCCGGGATTACACACCGGCAGTGTCGCTTCCAAAATACAGCAGGTTGAATGCTCATCCAGTGAATTCTGGAACTCACACAGGCAAGTGGATTTCCTCCATAGCAGTCTCGCAGACTAGTTAGAGCTGATTGCCCACCGTGTTCTTAGGAGAGGGGCCGTGGCTTAGTGGTGGAGCAGTAGTTCCCAAAGAGGGCGGTGGGTGTTCTGGGCATGAGCAGCCGGAAGCCCCCTCTCTCAGCAGCAGTCTGGAGCCACGCAGGGTCTTGCACTGCCACGTGGCCCATTTTGAGATGATGCCAATTATGTTCTTCTCAGGATGTGAACTGCTCCATTCAGTGGGGGGGGGAATTAGAGGGAACATGGGTGGTACCACCTGGTGTGGGGCGGGGGGATTACCCAGGAGGCGCTCAGAGTTAAGGGGGTGGCAAGGGTCTCAGGAGGTGGGCCCCTTCAACTACACGGTTCACGTATTTACAATTTGTTCACTTATTTATGATCGACCAAGATGTGGTGCCATTCTGGCAAGATCTCCTGCCTCTGCGTAGTGCTGAAAATATGGTGGAAACTGAGGGAATTTTCAGTAAATGTGCCACAGAACTCTGGTTAGACCAGTATACTGCATTTTGGGAAATGGTCATTATCATCTGTGTTTTTGTGTCTTTGTCATTTTTCAAGGTTTTGCCAGTAAATCTTGAATATAATAGTATTAAGTGTGGTATATGTTTTCCTGGGTTCTCGGTTACCGAAAATGTTGATTATGAAGTGTCCTTTTTACCTGCAGAAGAGTTAGCTACAGAAGAGCAGCCTGCCCAAAATTAATATTTTTAGGTTACATAAGGGTTTAAAATCTCAACTTTTTTACCAAAATTGAAAAACTTTTTTTTAGGGGGAAGAGGTGAAATTTTGGCTAATTGAGGGAAAATGAATGTGCAGTTAAGTGTTGGTGTTTTGAACTGTATTGTCATCTTCCTTAGTGGGTTGTTCATATTGTTATTCTGAATAATGCTTTCTGTAGGGTAGTGTAGGGGGTACTGTAGATTTCTTTGAAATGTGGTGTTGGAGGAGAGTTTTGTGGATTATGTGGACTGCCAAAAAGGTAGCCCTTCAAACACTCAAAGATGGCTCTCACATCACCTCTCAGTCGTCTCCTCTCCAGGCTAAAAACACTCCGCTCCTTCAGCATTTCCCCGTAGGACTTGGTCTCCAGACCCCTCACCATCTTCATTGCCCTCCTCTGGACACGTTCCAGCTTGTCAACATCCTTCTTAAACTGTGGTGCTTAAAACCGAGCACAATACTCCAAGTGAGGGCTAACCAGAGCAGAGTGATACCATCACTTTGCATGATCTGGACACCATACTTCTCTTGATGCAGCCCAAAATCGCCTTTGCCTTTTTAGCTATTGCATCACACTGCTGGCTCATATTTAGTGTATGGTCTTTTAAGACCCCCAGAACCTTTTTGCAAGTGCTCCTGCCAAGACAGGTCTCCCCCATCCTAGAAGTATGCATATGATTCTTTCTGCTCAAATGCAGAATTTTACATTTATCTCTGTTTGAACTCAATTTGTTATTTTTAGCCCAGTTTTCCAGCCTGCCAAGAGCATCCTGTATCTTGATTCCGTTATTGTATTTGCTGCCGCTCCCGATCAACTGCAAATTTAATGAGCATTCCCTCTGTTCATTCATCCAAGTCCTTTATAAAGATGCCGAACAGAACAGGTCCCAGGACAGATCCTTGAGGCACTCCACTGGTCACTCCTCTCCAAGAGGATGAGGAACCGTTCACAAGCACTCTCCGGGTGCGATCTGTCAACCAGTAATAGGATCCAAATGACATTTTACCAACTTGTCAACAAGAATATCTTGTGGAACCTTATCCAAAATCCTTACTGAAATCCAGATAAACTATGTCCACAGCATTCCCTTGATCCAAAAAGGTAGTAACTCTTTCAAAACAGGAGATAAGGTTAGTCTGGCATGACTTGTTCTTGAGGAACCCACACTGGCTCTTAGTAAATGCTCAAGGACTGGCTGTTTGATCATAGAATCATAGAATTGTAAGGGACCTCCAGGGTCATCTAGTCCAACCCCCTGCACAATGCAGGAAATTCACAAATACCTCCCCCTCCACACCCACCAGTGACCCCTGTTCCACACCCAGAAGATGACCAAAAAAACCTCCAGGATCCCTGGCCAAACTGGCCTGGAGAAAAATGGCTTCCTGGCCCCAAAGTGGCAATCAGCATTTCCCGGGGCGTGTAAGAAAGGGCCACGAGAACTAAGCACTGAGGCAACCCTTCCTGCCCTCCCTTTCACGATCTGCTTAAGTTCACAGAATCAGCATTGCTGTCAGATGGGGCCATCTAGCCTCTGTTTGAAAACCTCCAAAGGAGGAGAGCCCACCTCTCCTTCCCGAGGAAGTCCGTTCCACTGAGGAACTGCTCTAACTGTCAGGAAGTTCTTCCTAATGTTTATCTGAAAACTCTTCTGATTTAATTTCAACCCATTGGTTCTGGTCCGACCTTCTGGGGCAACTGAAAGCAACTCCGCACCATCCTCTATCTGACAGCCATTCAAGTACTTGAAGATGGTGATCATATCACCTCTCGGTCATTTCTTCTCCAGGCTAAACACGCCCAGCTCCTTCAACCTTTACTCATAGGACTTGGTCTCCAGACCCCTAGTTTGTTCTAAAACCTTCCCCGGTATAGACATCAAACTGATGGGTCAGTAGTTACCTGGATCCTCCATTTTCCCTATCTTGAGGATGGGGATAACATTTGCCCACCTCACCTGTTCTCCCAAGAGGCTCTGGAATTATATCAGCAAGTTCCTTTAGCACCCTCAGATGCAATTCACCTGGCTCTAAGAAGGACTTAATTTCATCTAAAGGAGCTCCGTGTTTATGTACCACCCTTAGGCCTATCCTAGGCTGAGACTCCCTTCCCTCATCACGTGTTCTCTTTTTGCCAGGTTGAGCACCTGCAAGAGGAGGCCGAGGCAAAGTATGAACTGAGCAGTTCTGGCCCTCCCTCTTCATCACCTGCTAAAACGTCACTTTCCTCTCCCCACAATGGGCCTACCACTTCCTTGCTTTTTTCCCTTGCTCCGAACATAACGAAAGGACCATTGTTGTTTAGCATCTCTCGCTAGCCTGAGCGCATACTGAGCTTTAGCTTTTCTAACACTCAACCTACGAGCACTGGCTCTCTGCTTCTGGTCGCCCTTGTTTATATGTCCCTCCTTCTGTTTCCTACATGAGTCCTTTTTCGTTCTTTAGAAAGTGGTTTATGGAGCCACCCTGATTTCTTTAGATTCCTCCCATTTTTCCTTCTCATCGGAAATGTTTGTGATGGGAGCCTTCGGTGTCTTGCTTTTAAGACACTCCCACCCTTCTTGAACTCTTGTCTCCTTAGGTATTTCTGGCCATGGGATTCTACCAGCACACTCCTGAGGGATTTTTTCTAAAGTTCAGCCTGCATGTCTGACTGCCCTACAGCTTTTCCCTCCCCCAGGATCTTAAATTCCAAATTTCCAAAATCACATGGTCGCTGCTACCCAGGGTGCCCACTTCTTTCAGCTCATCGACCTCTTCTTCCCTCTTGGTGAGAATGTAATGAATATTTATACCTGACTAGGATGAAATAATGACACACTATGCACTTTACTGAATGATGACCATAAATAGGACACATTAGTTTGTTAAAAGGTTTTTGCAGTGTATATTTATTTGTTACTAGACCCACCTGGAGGCTGGCAACCTGAATGTCAAATGCCGGTGAAAACCAGATAGGTGCACCGAAGCCCTCACAATTACGTCAATTTACAGGTCCTGCAGCCCAGTCAGTCCTAAACAGAGTTATACCCTTACAAGCCCATGGACTTCAGTGGATTTAGAAGGGTGTAACTCTGCTTAGAATTGCACCGCTTGTTGGAAAAGCTGCAGCTTAGTGAAAACCATTCCTTTAGTCCTTTCCATGAAATCACCATGGCACCAGTTTCCAAAATTGCTCACCCAGTTATCTCCAGATAGCCCATGTAGTTCATTATGTGTTGCGTGCTTCTGGCTGTATTCATTCACCCACATGGTTTGGCCTGTAAGGCAGATGGTTACATAACAAAGACATCATTGGTAGACCTCAAATGACATCAGTGGACACGAAGGGAAGCCAAAGTCTCCATCCAGGACAGATGGTGCCTTTGCTCCTCTCTCGGCCATGCTGTCTGTGCTTCGTCGCCAGTCTGCACACGCTCATGGCTAATGCTCTAGATGCATCCCTTGCAGAGCCCAAACACACCCAGGGACACGGGCTTGGAAAGGACAACATCAGATTGCAGGTCTCTAATAGCAACATGTCATCATTTGTTTTTCATACCATCTGATATATATAAAAGCCCTAACGTGTTGGCACTTGCCATAAGAACATAAGAGAAGCCAATGCTGGATCAGGCCAATGGCCCATCCAGTCCAACACTCTGGGTCACACAGTGGCCAAAAATACCAGGAGCCATCAGGAGGTCCAGCAGTGGGGCCAGAACACTATGAGCCCTCCCACTGTTGCCCCCACCCCAAGCACCAAGAAGACAGAGCATCCCTTGCCCCAGAGCCCCTATCTATACCTTGTGGCTAAGAGCCACTGATGGACCTCTGCTCCATATGCGTATCTAATTCCCTTTTGAAGCCGTCCATGCTTGTAGCCGCCACCACTTCCTGTGGCAGTGAATTCCAAGTGTTAATCACTCTTTGGGTGAAGAAGTACTTCCTTTTATCTGTTCTAACCCGACTGCTCAGCAATTTCATGGAGTGCCCACAAGGAGTTCTTGTATTGTGAGAAAGGGAGAAAAGTACCTCTTTCTCTACCTGCTCTATCCCATGCATAATCTTGTTAACCTCAATCATGTCACCCCTCAGTCGTCGTTTCTCCAAGCTAAAGATCCCCAAGCGCTTCAACCTTTCTTCATAGGGAAAGTGTTCCACCCCTTTTATTTTTTTTAGTTGCCCTTTTCTACACTTTCCCCAATGCTATAATATCCTTTCTGAGGTGTGGTGACCAGAACTGTACACAGTACTCCAAATGAGGTCGCACCATCGATTTATACAGGGGCATCGTGATACTGGCTGATTTGTTTTCAATTCCCTTCGTAACAATCCCCAGCATAGCGTTGGCCTTTTTTATTGCAGTCGCACACTGTTTTGACATTTTCAGTGAGTTATCTACTACAACTCCCAGGCAAGCAGAACTCGAAGAACCGCACTGGAAATCAGACATGCCCACATGGGGCAGTGACCTTGCTGCATCGCTGGTCAGGGCCATGGCCTGCGCCACCCCATGGGACCAAGATGGATGCCTCCTTCCAGCCTCCAACTTCAGGGGTTCTTCATCCAACAAAAAGAGCTACCTACATTGGAAGAAGTTTCCTTATGATGGCAGCAGGCTCCTTCCGCTGGACTAACACCCTTCCATCTAAGGCCGGCTGCATATACCTGTCTCTGTGAGTCTCGCCTGCTTCACTTTGAGTTCAAAGGGAAAAAAGCAGGAGATCAGTAAAATCCTAGTAAATCCATATTTGAGATGCTTGGGAGAAGCGGACTTCTTACCAGGGCCGTCTGGAAAGATGAACAGCCAGGCACGGTTGCTCATACTTGCAATAGATAGTGGCACATTATACAGTTTATCTTTAATGGAATGTGCCTTCCTTTTCATCGTGTTAAAATACGTGAATTCACGATCCGGCTGCAGTACCTTTGTTAGGTCTGGCCGTTTAAAGACATCAGTTGCACAAAAGGGTATCTGCCTCTGCTGAAGCGCTCGTACTAATATTCTCTTAAATTTTAGGCGGGGGAGGGACGTTGTGGATTCTTAACAAAGGATATAAAGTATAGAATCATTTGTCGGCTGTGCGGTCTTAGTGGGGCCAGGCGTTTAATTACCCACTTCATTATCGTCAGAGTTAATACAGTGATTTGGGGAATGGAAGCCGTTTCTCATCACCTCTCGGTAACGCGGGGAGGCAGCTGTTGTGACCAGCAGATCCATTATGGCTTATCACCAGAGGACAGACCACTAACACGACGCCATGAAATATGGCTGTTGTCACCGGGAGCCAGAACAAATGCCGGAACTCTTCCGAAAGCCACAGGGAAGCCGGAGATATACGCGCCTGGGAAGAACGGGGCCTTTAACTCATGTCGATTGGCTTTGGTCGATTTCAGTGCACGGCTGTTGCGGCTACACAGCAGCCCGCCCTCCGCAACTCCCCATTGTAAAACTGATTTCTCCAGAGCGGCGCTCTGCTTTGCCGTAACAGATGCAACGGAACACTCATCCAGTGTAGGCAATTAGAGGCCGGAGGATACTGTAAGTTGTGGCTGTCAGTGTGTGTGTGTGTGTGTGTGTGCGCGCAGGGGGTATTATACAGGAGATGCATCTTCTCCTGTCCACCCTCCACCCTTCGGTGTTTGAAATCTCCTATGACACACACCCCCCCAAGTGTATCTGTGCCTCTAGCCAATTTGCTGGCTTGGTTGAAATATCACGTGAAACCGCAGTTTATTTCAGCGGTAGCCCTGTTTGCACTTTGCAGTCTGCAAACAGTGGACAATGGGTTTTTCCTTACATGCATGTGTTAATTCTCATGTTACATTCAAGGCATGTACAGCCAAACATGGGATCCAGGGACTACTCCCCAGTTTTATTCATAAAGTGAACTTCGTAAACAGATGTATGAAGATACGGGCAGGATGTACGTGCATTCACTGTTACATGTGAACAGGGCTTATGCTTTGCTTGTGGAACCAGCATTTGGTTCACAGACATGAATCTATGGTTTTGCCTTGACAGTTGCTGATTTCGTTGCACCAATTCTGACCAGCCCTTTCTGTATCTAGTGAGCCCTCGGGAAGAAGCCAGGATATCTGTGCCCCGACATCACACTTGCCCACTGTGAAGACTAACTTTGGTTGATAAACCAAGTTCAAACCATGGTTTCAGATCCTGGTTCTATGGACCCATAATTAGTGGAGCGGACCAAATTTGGCCAATTGGAAATGTGATATAAGCTGGCATAGTGCAATGGTTAGAGGATCAGACTAGAATCTTGTCAGTTTCATCCACACAGATGTCTGTAGGTGCTGCCCAAATACCACTGTCATCAGCAGCCTACACGGGTTACTACAGGTTTGTGTACATGGATATCTTCGGTGTCATCCATGTATAATCCATGTGTACATGGATTAGACACAATAGCAGGGAGAAAATCCCTTTCAATGAAAAAATCTAGAGTCCAGTCACAGAAAATTGTCTCTGCAGTTCCAGAGGTGCCCCTGTAGCAGGCCGTCTCTGAGTCAGACACACAAAAGCATTGAAGAAGAGAAGAAGAAGACTTCCGGTTGATGGCGGCACGCTAGGCAGACGCGTCTCCCAGACCCACGCGTCTCCCAGACCCACGCCCAGAAGATGACAAAAAACCTCCAGGATCTCCAGCCAAACAGGCCTGGGGAAAAAACCCTGCTTCCTGATCCCAAAGTGGCGATCAGAATTTCCTGGGCGTGTAAGAAAGGGCCACGAGAACTAAGCACTGATGCAACCCTTCCTGCCCTGCCTCTCATGATCAGCCTCAGTTCACAGGATCCGCATTGCTGTCAGATGGCCATCCAGCCTCTGTTTAGAAACCCCCAAAGAAGGAGAGCCCACCACCTCCCGAGGAAGCCTGTTCTGCTGAGGAACCCCTCTAACTGTTGGGAAGTTCTTCCTGACTTTTAGCCAAAAACTGTTCTAATTTAGTTTCAACCCATTGGTTCTGGTGCCTGACCTTCTGGGGCAACAGAAAACAACTCCGCACCATCCTCTATAATGACAGCCCTTCAAGGACTTGAAGATGGTTATCATATTATGTTTCCAAATGGACTATGTGCTACAGCCATTCATGGTTGTGATCATTCTGTGCCCCCCTTTATCATTCATTTGCTGGTTGCAAAACCGCCCACCCAGGTCAGATCAGACAGAAAGATTGGTGGATTTCCCAGATCAAATCATTGTAACCCCAAGGCCGTGTGTTACTCTCATCCAGGGGTTCCCAAACATTTTGGGTCCTGGAACCACCTATGAAATCCTGTCACAGAAAGTTGGCCATGGCTAGAAATTGGCTGTCGCCGGAGGCAGAGCCAGTCACAAAATGGCTGCCGCCGTCGCTTACCTTCAGTCGCACAATGCAGTTCCTTGTACTTTGGTGGCTGCTGATGCCAAAACAATGTGGGTTTTTTTTAAAAAAATTGCACAGCCAATCTGAATCCTTGCTGGGCAGAAGCCCCACCTGACTCTGCCCACTTTCTGCAAACACTTGGCAGGCGACCGGATGGGTGTCAGCAGGCGCTACTTTACCCCGGGGACATCATGTCGGGAGCCCCCCACTCTAGTGCCTGTCTGTACACTGGCTCCCGCCCTCTGCGTGCAAACCATTCCAGTCACCTCTCTTGGCTGGCAGCCAGGCCAGGAGGGGTAGGCATAGGGTCGTAGCCAGTGGTGGGGATTCAGGGGTGGGTTAAAGCGGAGCCCCACTGCAGCACGTGTATCTCGGAGGGCAGGACGTCAGTTGGCGCCGGACTTGGCTTGGGATCCCCCCCCATGACTCTCCTTGGGGGGAGAATATAGATATAGAGGGGCTGGGGACAAAAAGGCATCAGACGTGGTGGGGTGTCTTTATTCCTCCCCCCCCCCACCCGGATGGGTCACACTGAAGCCTCAGGGGGGGGAGGCTGAGAAGAGGAAGAGCAGGGCATGTCTTCCTCTCTGCTTGCCCCTCCCACACGCCCACCAGTCAAGACCTCGCCGGTGGTCCCGAAGGCCGGGGGCCAGAGAAGTTGCTGCCTCCACTACTCTTTCCTGCGTGGCTCAAACCAGCCGGCCGGCCCATCTAATCAGCGCCCCTGGGGCTGCCCTCCCCCCCCTAAAAAATTCCTGGCTACAGAGCTGGGTAGACACGACCACTTCCTCCCAGGAAACTACACATCCCTTGTTTTCCTCCAGATAAACTGTGGCAGAAAGTTTTCTATCACAGCTATCAGCATATGTGATCACTCGGTGGCTATCTTCCCAAGAGCATGGAAACAGATTACCGCGGACTTTTGCAGACTGTCCAGCCAGGAAAAGTCTGAGGGTTAGGGATAGGGAGCCGTGCACTCCCCCCGCCCCCCGTCAGAGAGCGGAGGAGCGTGGAAAGCCTGCCTCGGGCCCTGAGCTCCACTCAGAGAGCGGGTTCGTTAGGTGGGAGTTCCCACCCTCAGCTTGCCATGGAGACTTTGCAGAGGGATAAAACTGCGGTGACTCAGGTGGTTAAGACGCTGAACTGCAGGCTGTGGAAGGTCGGTAGTTCAGCAGTTCGAGACCCGAGTGCCGCATGACGGAGTGAGCTCCCATCTCTAGTTCCAGCTCCTGCCAACCGAGCAGTTCGAAAGCAAGAAATGGCAAGTAGATAAATAGGGACCACTTCGGTGGGAAGGTCACAGCGTTCCGTGCACCTTGGTGTTTAGTCATGCCGGCCACATGACCACGGAAACGTCTTCGGACAGCACTGGCTCTTTGGCTTTGAAACGGAGATGAGCACTGCAACCCTAGAGTTGGACTCGACTGGCTTTCGAGCAAGGGAACCTTTACCTTTAAAGTCCTATACATGGAAAAGAAAATGAACAAGCTCTCTGTGTCGTGACTGCGGCGGCCCTACCACACCCTTCCGTTGCAGACTGCAGAGATCAGTCCCCCCAAAGGAAATAGCAGGTTCAGAACTATGGTGCCCTGTGGTTTCTAGGTGGAATTCCTTTCCCAATTCTCCCCTCCACAAGGCACCACTGGCCCCCGAATCTCCAGGAATTCCCCAGGTTTGGGTTGACAATGTTACCCCTTGGGAAAGGTAAAACTAAAATTCTCCATGGTTTCCATTGTGGATTCTGATGGTTTTGTTGCATCGCAAGCACATAAACCCTCAGGCCACTTTTCTGTGTCATCCAGAGAGGTACATCCTACATTTTGGCTTGAAACCTAACTCTCCAGAGTTTTGCTGTCTTCCATGCCTTTTGGTGGGAATAACACTGTACGAGTGCATTCAGATGGGCCGCTTACTCCGTGTTCGGCCCGCCTCAGAAACAGATTTTATCTGCGCGATCACACGGTCAACATCTGCCTCCCGTCCCCAGCCGTCGCTTTCCAACTCAAAACCGCTTTAACCCAGAGTATTTTGATACCAGGTCCCCAAGTGGTGTTTTCCTGATTCTCCGGTTCCAGCCGCATTTTTCCCGTGTGATCACTTCTCCGGTGTCGAGCCACTTCCGATTTAAACCCCCTCCCCACTCGAAAGCTGCCCGAGGCTTCCGCTTTTCACCTGACATTTTTTAAAAAGCATTGGCGGTGTGTGCATAGGCGGAGGTCTGCCACAGGGTTATTAAAAACAATGTTTAAACTGTACCTAGTTTTAGCCTTTAGACGAGTTCAGGATCTCACGGAGGCCATTTTCGGCAGTAAACATTTAAAGGGAAGTGTTCCTTTAAAGTTTAAAGGGAAGCGTTACAGCAGTTGGGTTGAAGAGGAAATCGCTGTTCTGCGCATGCGTGAAATTTTTAGTTTCACAGATGGCTGCCCGTGTGCATGCCCAAACTGAGAGAGAGAGAAAAACAACAGCACACGATCCGGAGCAAGGAGGTGAGTGTGATTGCGATTCTCCAGGTTAAAAAAGACCGCATCAGGGCCGGAGCAATTTAAACCGCTCCCAGCACGCCGTCTGACCGCACCCTGTATGTATAATACAGAGGCATCAGAGTAGTGAGAATAAGGCCAGGTTTGCTGTATCTTTTAAAAATTTCTGCTTTTGTCTTCAACAGCAGCCAGTGCCCGTTAAAGCGTATGTACCTTGTTCTTGAATACTGATCACTTGATTGTCGGACCAATGTAATATGCTCCTGTGCGAAGCTGATCTCAAACTGCAGCTGGTACAGAAGGGTCCTTTCCACACTTGGATCTCATCCCTGGTTTTATCAGAGTTCAACTCGTGACACAATACCTTGCCAGTTTGGTGTAGTGGTTAAGTGTGCGGACTCTAATCTGGGAGAAATGGGTTTGATTCCCCACTCCTCCGCTTGCAGCTGCTGGATGACCTTGGGCAAACCATAGTTCTGACAGAGCTGTTCTTGAAAAAAGAGCAGTTTGTGTCAAGAGCTCTCTCAGCCCCACCTACCTCACAGGGTGTCTGTTGCGGGGAGGGGAAGGGAAAGGAGTTTGTAAACCACTCTGAGACTCCCTTGGGTAGTGAAGGACAGGGTATAAATCTAATCTCTTCTTCTTCATTTATCCCTGGTTATCCCTGGTTATAACAGCATCCATTTATCCCGGGACAAGTGTGGGGTGAAACTGGGGTGACCTCAATGTAATGTGGAAGGTCTAGTATGGAGTCACCCAATGTTGCTGGTCATCTACTGATGGGCTTTGAAAAATCTGCATTGGTTTGTTCCCTCTCTGCCCCCCTTGAAGGTGCTGATTTTGACCAATCAAGCAACATAGAGTCTGAGTTTCTGCCCATCTGAGATACGTCCTTCTCCAGTATGACTCCCACGAAGCTTTAAGATCAGTCATGTTGTGTCCGCGGACCTCCACCAGGGGCCAGCGAACTCCCCAGAGCTTGACTCTGGAGAACAATGGGGACAAGGCTCCTGGTCTCTCCACTGGGGGACCAATGGGACTTTCGGAAGGAGATTTAAACCCACCAACTGGACCAAGGGGTGGTTCCCAGGCGTGTACATAGTTGGCCAGCCGGCCGTTAGTCTTTTAGTCTTTGTTGTGTCCAGTGAACCATGCGGTCACTACACCGGCCGCAGTGGTTCTAGCATGCGTTTAACCCACTACACAATAAGTCAGTGATACCCTCGTTTAAAAAAAAAAGAAATTATTTTTTACAAAAGTAACACTAATAACAACGAATATACCAATTCAGGTTCTTTGATACAGGTAAAGATATACAGAACAGTATTAATGTTCTAGCTAGTTTTCAAAACATTACCTAAAATCTTTCTATTATCTTACAGGTAAGTTTCCATAATATCATCAACCCAAGTAAAGTATATCAACCACTTAAATTCACTTTCAAAAGTATAATGAGGTTTTATAGTAATTGTTAACTGGTAAGACTCCACGTTGTGTCAAATAATCTACAACAGGATGCCATATTTTAGTAAAGTTGTCTTCCTGTTTTGTTGTTTGGTTCAAATATGGGTTTTTGGCTAGCGTCCCTAAAATAAAATATCCCCGTAACTTTTTTCTCCATTGCCGCATCGATGGTACTGTTTTGTCTTTCCAGTTGTAAGCAAGCAGTGTTCTAGCAACTGAAAGCAAAATTGAGATTGTCATATTTTGTTTGTTTAGTATGCTTCTCAAAATCCCAGTAGTTTAGTATGCCATCTGGGCCTGGTGATTTATCAGTTTTTAAGTTGTCTATCAGTTTTAGGACCTCCTCTCTCGTCACCTCAATCTGACTCAGGTCTTTCAACAGCCCTCCCGTAATCAGCGGTTCTGGAGTGGGCAAGCACTTCTCATCTTCCACAGTGAAGACGGAGGCAAAAAATGCATTTAGCTTCTCAGCCATTTCCCTATCATCCTTCAGCACTCCTTTTACCCCTTGGTCATCCAAGGGCCCCACTGCCTCCCTGGCTGGTTTCCTGCTTCTAATGTATTTGAAGAAAGTTTTATTGTTGGTTTTTACATTTTTTGCTATATGCTCCTCATATTCCCTTTTTGCCTGCCTGACCACAGACTTGCATTTTATTTGCCATAGCCTGTGTTCCGTTTTATCAGCCTCACTGTGACTAGCTTTCCACCGCTTAAAGGAATCCTTTTTACCTTTTACAGCTTCCATTACTTTGTTTGTTAACCATGTAGGCTTTTTCTTATACCTGTTTGTGCCTTTCCTAACCTGCGGAATATATTTTATTTGAGCTTCTAGAATTGTAGTTTTAAACAGTTTCCAAGCTTCCCCAATGGTTTTGACCCTTTCTACTTTTCCCTTCAGTTTCCTCCCCACATGTCCCCTCATATCAGAAAAATTACCCCTTTTAAAGTTAAAAGTGGTTGTGTGAGTCTTTTTGGCCAATTCCCTATTTGTACAAATGTTGAACTCAACAACATTATGATCACTGTTCCCAAGCAGTGCAATCACTTTTACATCTCTCACCAGGTCTTGAGTGTTACTTAGGACCAAATCAAGGATCGCCTCTCCCCTGGTAGGTTCCGTGACCATCTGCTCCATAGCACAGTCATTTAGAGTGTCTAGAAACTCAATCTCTTTCTCTCGACTAGAACACATATTGACCCAATCAATGTGTGGGTAGTTAAAATCACCTATTACGACACAGTGTTTTTGTCTAGCTGCTATCTTTAATTCATTCATCATTTTATAATCCTCCTCTATCTTTTGATCCGGTGGGCGATAACAAACTCCCAGTGTTAAGTTTCCTTTTGGCCCCCCTATTTCAACCCACAGAACGGAGGGAGGGAGGAAGGAAGGAAGGAAGGAAGGAAGGAAGGAAGGAAGGAAGGAAGGAAGGAAGGAAGGAAGGAAGGAAGGAAGGAAATAGATGGGGAGCCTGCCCAGAGCTGCACAATATATGTGAGAGAGCCACATGTGGCTCCCGAGCCACAGTTGGGCCACCCCTGCTCTAGGCTCATCCTGCATTGAGCAGGGGGTTGGCCTCTGTTGCCCCTTCCAAGTCTGTGTGATTCTATGAAAAGTATTATAGTTTAGACTGAGAAACTGTGGCACCTGTCTAGAGTGGGAAAACATGGATTTGGGTGTCTTCTTTGTATCTCACATTGCACAGGTAATATTACCTTAACGCGAACTTTTAATGGAAGAATAAAGTGTTCCATAAGCAGCACGCCATTTTCCATTCAGCTGCTTTCTCCATAACAAACTGTCTAAGTGAACCCGAACTGGGGGAGTCATTTCTTTTCATTCAGCTACAGGGCAACAAACTGGTTGTTAGCACTGCACAGACTCCCATCAAATGGTCATTTATTGTAATAGTCTGCCGTTGTGTATAGAATTTGCAAGCGTATGCAATAATGCCTCTTTAAGGAAAACGACATTTTTGTCCTGCAATGATACATTAGATGGGACCCAGTGGACTGTGCCAGTGTGTTCCTTGCTGTATCATTCAAATTGCTCTGCTCAATAATTTTTATCAGTGTGACATTAAATCTGCAGCAGTCTTTAATCAAAGGCTATCTTCTGTTCCCAGACCATCGTTAGAGGAAATAAACCTTGCAAGGATACTTCAATCAATGGCTTGCTGGAAGAATTTGACAATATCTCCGTGACCCGTTCCAACTCCCTCCGGAAGGAGAGCCCACCCACTCCTCACCTGAGACACTCGAACCACGTCGAAGGTCACCAGCAAGAGAATGGCTACATCACATACTCCCAGTACTCCAGCGAGTCAGAGACCGCAGTGGACTTTGTTACGGACAAATACAGGGACAAGGGCCTTCACAGGGAAGAATTCGACAAATACTCCCGAGGCAGCTATGCTGCCAAACAAAATGGAAACATCATAAAAATGAAACCCAGCGATATGTATTTTTCGGAAGCTAAGCCCCTGAAGTCCGATATCGCGAGATTCCTACCGGATTACCACGCCCACATGGACACGAAAAGCAAGCTGATAGACTATGGCGGACTGAAGTTGGAATACCAGCGGGCGACGAGTGGATGTTCTCTGGATTACAAGGAGCCTTTTCACCTCACTCCCTCTAGAACTTCCATTCACAGTCAGTGTTCGAGGGAGAGGCTGGAGTACAGCGACAGCGAATGGGGAAAGGATGACTATGACAAAAGGCCCAAGTCGTCTTACGTAAACCCGGCAAGCCCTCAGCCGGCCATGAGGCAGAGGTCCCGGTCGGGCTCTGGCCTCCAAGAGCCGATCGTGCCCTACGGAGCGAGTGCTTTTAAGTCCAGTCAGCAAGGGCATTCCTATAGTTCCTATACCTATCCTCGGTTGTCAGAAACCGCAACAGGCATTCCAAAGGTAAACGTTTATAGATCGACCTTTTCGACACTGTGGTCCGTTCACTATCTGGAGTTCAAAACCTGTTTTGCCGTCCACTATAATCCTGGTATATCAGGACTTAAGTAGGCGGCTGCTCCCGTTGTTGATATCGCAGAGAGATGGAAGCGGAAAAGAAAGAGGCATGCCCTGAATGTGAATAACAGTGCCTCGTCATTTTTTGAACTTGAATGCAACTCCACCCTTCTTGCCCAGTGGGTTGGATCGGTTGATCTTCTCACACAAGGATCATGGGTCTTCTCTGCTTTCCTCGCCTACCAGCAGTCCCATCTGATTCTGGGAAAGTTGATTTCCAGGATCTTGGGACCCGTGTGGAGTAATAGCTGTGGGGGTGAATGGGCTACAGTGAGGCATGGGAAGGAAATGACATCACTCCCTCTTCCCATGTTCCTTCGGTGGAGCTCCACCCCCTTCCCCCTGCTCCTTGCAGGCCACTGGTTTGCACGGCTGTGACTTCATGCAGCAGTCTCTGCAAGCCCCGGGAATCCATTTTCCTGGGATTGAAATGGCTGCCGGAGAGATGGGAAAGTGGAGAAGATCCGTGATCACCAGTGATTCCCACTGACGGATTTCTGGATCCAACCCAGTATTTGAAAGTAGAACTTTTCTCTGTTAGTACTGAAACTATGTAAAGGCGTACGTTTGGATGATCACTGTAAGGCCAAAGTAGACATAACTAGGGAAGGGGATGCAGCATTCACATTCCACCTCCCTTTAATTTTTGCTTGCTGCAGTTTCTTGGCTATCTGCAGAATGCCTGGGGTGTCCTTGCATGTAGCACATTCCGTGTTGGGTTCCTTCAGGCTACTCCAGTGGAATGTACACTCAGATGCTTATCCCCATATGGATCCAGATGCAGGCGTGGTATTCGCTGTTTTCAATGGGATGCCTGTTTACGTGGACATGGGCCCTGTCCATAGTGATCCTCAAACTCTTCATCCTCCCCTATCGGCTTGTGATACAAGATGCACCAACATTCTCCCCCACCCCAAGAGAAAGTAAAATCAGATAGCATTGGAAGAGGGTGGTGGGTTTGGGATAACTGAATTTACCAGGGTGGCTCCAGGATCTAGGCCAGTTCGATTACTGAGCTGTTCCTCGACACAATTCAAAAAGCACACAGCTGTCTTGAAACCCAGTCGCCAAACGTTTCGCGTTCCTCTCCCGGTTCTTATGAAGAACCTTCCCGTGTTCTGACATGAAGACATTCTGGACTGCCTGCCTCTCACCAGCACCTGGAGATGTGGTGCAGAGCCAAGGAAGGTATAGAATGCCCCAATGTAAGAATGTGGGCCGTGTCTTCAAGGCACGGGCACGCCAATCTCCACGTGGGCCAGAATGCAAACAAGAGAGGATCACGGTAATGTACAGAAACCAGCGAAAAACTCACTGCAGCAGAAACAATTAAAACTTGATCTATGGCAAATTCACTGTAATATAAATCAATTTAAATAAATAAATATGATACACAGAATTACAATGTCAGTAACATGAAATCAAGAGTCCTTTCCTGTGTGCAAAAAATTCCTTTCAGACACCATGCACCGTTGCTCTTCTGCACACTTCTTCAAACACGACGTCCTCCTCCTCAGATCGAACTCGACTCAAGATGTTCCTTGTCAGGATCCGACTGACAGGCGCCCGGCTTGAACCTGTTTCGGGGCTGGCCTTTCTCAAAGTGGGAACCGCTTAAACATCCTCGAAACAGCCATGTCAGTGCAATAAGGGCTTTCAGACCATTCTCAAGTCCGGAAGCCTCTCATATCCCATAGCGATGAACATTCACCAAGGGGAGAAATCCCACGAGTCCAACAGGGATGGAAACGAGTTTAAAGTGTCGTTAAAGCAATTCCGCACCGAAACAGTTTCAAGCCAGACACCTGTCAGTCGGAACTTGCAAGTGGACTCGGTCTTGAAAAGGAGCATCTTGAGTCGAGTTCAGTCTGAGAAGGAGGACATCGTGTTGCATCATGTTTGAAGAACAGCTCTTTATGTGCAGAAGAGGAAGGAGGAGGAGGAGATTGGATTTATACCCCCTGCCCTTCACTCGGAGTCTCAGAGCGGCTTACAAACCGCTTTCCCTTCCCCTCCCCACAACAGACACACTGTGAGGTGGGTGGGGCTGAGAGAACTCTGACACAAACTGCTCTTTTTCAAGGACAGCTGTGCCAGAGCTTGTGACTGACCCAAGGTCACATCAGCAGGTGCAAGTGGAGGAGTGGGG
>NW_015176488.1:447803-512507 GCF_001447785.1 Gekko japonicus | reverse complement strand
ATAGCTAGCAATCCAAAACAGTCCAGTGGAGCCTGAGCGGTGGGTGTTGCCTTCTGACACACTTCCGGTGATGCCAGGGGGCGTGGTACATGCAAATAAGTTATGCTAATGAGTTATGCTAATGAGATCCTGCCCCTCTTTTCCTACGAAATGTCCCCTGCACGCACTTAACCACTTCACCAAACTGGCTTGTCTCTGAAAGGAATTTATTGCACACAGGAAAGGACCCTTGATTTCACGTTACTGACATTGTAATTCTGTGTATGATATTTATTTAAGTTGATTTATATTGCAGTGAATTTGTCATACATCAAGTTTTCATTGTTTCCGTTGCCGTTGTTTTTTTGCTAATCTCCAGGTGGGGCCTGGAGAACTCCAGGAATTTCAGCAGATCTCCAGAACACGGAGGTCCGTTCCCCTGAAAGGAACTGCTGCTTTGGAGGGGGGGGGACTCCGTGGCATCGTGCCCTGCTGGGCCCCTCACCTCCCCCAGACCCCGCCTTCCCCAGGCTCCGCCCCCCAGATCTCCAGGAATTTCCCAACCTGGAGTTGGCAACCCTACAAGAAGTGCTGAATGTGCAGCTTCTGGGGGTTTTTTGTGCAGGAGAGAGAGAGAGACGTGTTTAAGTCTAAAATGGCCTTTCCCCGCATGCAGGACCGAGGCGCTTCTCTCTCCTTTCACGAGGAGGATTTGATTACACAGTAATATATCCCATCTGCTTTCATTATCGTCTCTCACATTTGGTTGCTCTCTTTTAAAATACTGTGTATCTTTCAGTCTCCTAAAAGCAGCCTCTTGTGAGATAGCTAAGAATGCTTTGTGCCAGGAAAACACAGAAGTACCCCTGCAGTGTTCCCTCTAAGCTGAGTCAGTGTGAGCTAGTTCCCAGTTTTTTAGCCTCCGGCTCACACGTTTTTGTCTCGGCTCAGGAAGGGATGTGGCTCCAGAGCAGACTAATTTGTGCAGCAGCCAAATCGCTCGCTCACCCCTTGAATGCCAGGAGCTCACAGAGTAGAATTTTTGCTCACAAGACTCCACAGCTTAGAGGGAGCATTGCGACTGCAATGTTTCCTGCATTCAATTAGGAGTGTATCCTGGAACTTTGGCCCTCGTTTTTATTTCCTTTTGTGGATTGTTACGCGCACGCGCACACACACACCGCCAATCCAAAAACTGTACTCCAATGACAACCTCACCATTTTGGGCCTTCCCTGTTCTTAATAATTTCATATTGCTCGTTTGTTCTGTCTCAGCAAACCAGGAGGCTGGCACGTAATCGTATTGGTGAGCTTCATATAATACCCGTAGGCAGGACGTCGGGCCCTTCACTGTGCAAAGGAATTAAGGAGCCACAGTCTTTGTGCCTCTGTTGCTCCCACAGCGACCCCAATGAATGTAATAAGATTCCTCTAGAGAAAGGGGCAATTCATCTGACCTGCTTAACCTTTAAACTTCGGATAGGGCAAGTGGGTTCCATACAAGGTTCTGTGGGACTAGGCGGGAGGGTGCCGTCCTGGGTAGAGTTCCACACTTCTCAGTGCATGGAAGTCAAGGGGTTTGGCAGAGTGTAACTCTGCCTAGGTTGGCACATCGTCTTCTTTCAGCTGTGATCAGGAAGATACCCCTGGGAAGCCCACGCTCTCCTTCAGTCGTGGGGCTGCCAGGTGGACTTGTATTTAACTGCCTTGTGATAGACCTCACCCCCTTCTCCCTGTTGGGAGCCAACGCCCCGCCTCCGCATGAGGAAGCCCTTCCTTTTGTCTTCCCTCCGCATTCCAGTTCAGCCCATAATGAAACGTGGCAGCACCGATCCGTGACGGTTTCATCACAGGCTGAACCGTAACCCAGCCATCCGTCCTCATTTCGAGACACAAAATGTGTCACACGAATCAGCGGCAGGGTAGCAAATGGCCCTTCTAATTTATTGAGCTGCGTACGGGAGCCGGGTGTTGGGTGTATTCTGGTGCAGTCCCACTGGAGGTTAGCTGTCCACCTGCTCCGTACGGGCTGGGATTCTGGGATCGATGCCCTCGATTGCATGAGACTCGCCAGCCCTTCACTTTTCCCCGCAGTTCTTAATACGGAACACCTTTTATAGCACGACCCTAAGCGGAGTTAGATTCTTCCACGGCCACTGGCTTAAGTGGATTTACAGCTTCTTTTCTTGTTTACTTGCCTCATTTACCCCCTGCCTTTCTTCCCCGTAGTCCACGTCATGGTCCTGTCCTCCATTGTATTCTCATAACGAACCTGTGAGCTGGAAGGGTGCAACTGTTTAGGATTGCACTTCTAAAGTCCAACGAAACAGGTGCATCTGGACCGGGGGGTGGAATTTGGGGGGCATTTCTTTTTCCGCCCCTTGCCCACGGGAAGCAACTTTTTAAAGGGAACTAAAAGGTCTCTTGTGCGGCGGAGGGGGGGGAGCAGAGCCATTCCTGTTTCGCTGGCATTGAAACCACCCGTCACTGCAGCGACTCCTGGAACAGCCTGCCCCGTCTCACCGCTGTGCGTTTGATGGATTTCTTGTCAGAAGTTGATCTGCTCTGCTGAACTAGACCAGGGATCCTCTCTCTTCCCCCCCCCCTTTATTGTTTTTCACTCATTAAAAGAATTCCCTTTGGGAGATTAATGGAACCGTAAATGTGAATACACACAGCGATAGAACAACACCCTGCCCACTGCACGTTTATCCGGCTTCGCAGTGCTGTGGATATCTGTTTTCAGACCTCAACGGATAGTAAACCGTGCCAGGTTTCTGTAGGGATGTTTTGTTATACCTCTTGCAGCGAGCAAGGCACGGATCATCGTACGTCATCCGTATGTGCGAAAAGCATGCATGGTTACCGTTTATAAAAGTGTGTCTTGTTTCTCTTCTTTGTTAAACCTGTGTCTTGTAGACTGAACGTGCAAATATATATATATATTTGGTATATTCATTCAAATAAATTTCCAGTCACTAACAGTGAAAGGCAATTAACTTGTGTCTAAAGTCTGAGCTGCCTTCAGAAGACTTAAAAGAATAAGAAATGTAAAGGGTTTTTTAAAAAAAATTACAGTTCTGCCTCTTCTTCCCAAATGCTTGCAGAGAGCAGTCCTCTATGAAGAGGAGCTATAAGCAATAGCGGGAAGGGGGGGCTTACTGGAGGGGGGGCTGGCTGACGTGCCTGTTCTTCAATTATGATGCTTTTTCAGCAGTCGGTTTCTGGCACCGTTGCAGCATTTTACATCATTGTGTGACCTGAGAGGGACAGGTTGCTTTCTGCTTCGCACAGGGGGAACAAGTCCGTGTTCATTCACTTTGCCCCCGCCATTCCCCACCCCCTCACCGATAGCAGGCTTTAAAAAAGAATGTGTTTGTATGTCACTATAACGTTTTAACACTATATACCTACCACTGATAGTTCTGCAAAGAGCAAAACGCCCTTCGGTGGTGTGGGGGGAAGGCAGAATGCTGGGCAGGAGCGGGAAAGATGCCCACTGTGTCACCAGGGAAACCCCAGAAGGAGGAGGACTGGGGGGTGGTGCTGTGCGGAAGCCCCCGGAACCACCAGTGCGGTTTGGGCGGCCGGGGAGGGAGGCCAAGAGTTCCAAGTGGAAGCAACCTCAGCGGGTCCCAAATCAAGCTGAAGAGAGACAGGCTCCCATTGGAAGCAACCTCAGCGGGTCTCTGCAGTCACTGGGTCCCAAATCAAGCTGAAGAGAGACAGTATTTGTTTTCTGGTAGACCTCTGAGTTTTTGCTGGATCCTTCTAGGTAGTTTATCCATGAGTAAGGGGAGGGGCTGTGGTTCAGTGGCAGAGCCTCTGCTTGGTATGCAGAAGGTCCTAGGTTTGATCCCCGGCATCTCCACTTAGAAGGACCAGGGAGTAGATGATGGGAACGACCTCAGCCTGAGACCCCTCCTGAGGAGACAATGCTGACCTTGATGGACCGGCTCAGCACAGAACAGCTGCATGTGTGTTCATAGTTTAAGCATCTGTCACGCCATCCTCATGGCACAATCGTGTCTCCTACCATAATTTCAGTACTTCAGAGAGGAGAGCGAGCAGCAGCTGTACCCTTCCGTCTCATTTTGAAAGGCATCTGAGAACAGGGCTGCCAAATCCCAGGTGGTTGCAAACCAAAGAGAGAGATCACGGGATGGAAGTTGGGAAGAGGCAAACAACCGGGACGTATGATGCCCAAAAATATCTCCAAGGAGTAGACATTTCTTTTTCCAATATTCGCTTTCCTGGAAGCCATTCAAACGCCATCGACACCAACGAACCATGCAGTTTATTATATCTCGTTTCGTGTAACTTTATCAAAGTGGGTAGCGTTGAAATACCTATATAATATTGATCCATTTGACAAACACTCTGTTCCTATCCCATAGTGACACTCATCTGATGTTGATGGCGTTTGAATTGCTTTCAGTAAAGTGAATATTGGAAAAAGAAATGTCATAAGAACATATAAGAACATAAGAGACGCCAATGTTGGATCAGGCCAAAGGCCCATCCAGTCCAACACTCTGTGTCACACAGTGGCCAGAAATACCAGTGCCATCAGGAGGTCCAGCAGTGGGGCCAGGACATTAGAAGCCGGCATTGTATGGCGCTGAAGTCCCTCCCTCCCCTAAACCCCACCCTCCTCAGGCTCCACCCCCAAAATCTCCAGGTGTTTCCCAACCCGGAGCTGGCAACTCTGTCTTTGAAGGCTGGTCTTTTAAATGATGTGTGGTAAGAGGTCAGGTGATATGAAGGCTTTTCAGTGTGGTCTCTGTCTCCTCTGTCTTAACAGACAGACCCCAAGGGGTGGCTTCTAAAAGGGCACAAAAAGGAATGTACCTTCATTAGCGTTGCCGCCGCCCGTCGAAATTGTGTTTGAGAGCTGTCCCACCCTCCCTAGGACTTCACAGGAGACATGAGAGAAATAGGAAGAACGGTAACTCTGATTCACTTCCTGGCATGGGAGAATGTCGAGATGTTCAGCAAAGGAATTGCTTGCGTTGGTAGCCCACGGCGTTACCTGGGCTCACACGGTAATAACGTTGCACTTGAGACGTGCTGAATGCAGAAAGTGTGAACTGCTGTTAACAGCCAAGCTTTCAAACTTTTGAGATAAACTTTTGATTTTTACCCAGCTTTAGGAAAACACACAGTGTGAGGATAAACTCCTCCCAGGAACTGTAATTCTCTCTCGCTCGCTTTTCCTGAAAGCTAGGCTCTGAGACCTATAAAGTCTCCCGAGAAAGGGTGTCCTTTTTGCACTCCGGAGGCTCAAGCCCTGTCTCCTAAAGCATTCAGTGGACTGACCGGCTTTCTCTGAGGCAAGTCAGGCCCTGAGACTCGCTCACAGTTGTTTAGTCTCCGGCTCACACATTCTTGTCTTAACTCAGGCGGGATGGCTCCAGAGCAAATTAATTTGTGCAGTAGGCCAATCACCTGCCTGCTCACAACTTTCATGCCAGTGGCTCACAAAGTAGAATTTTTGCTCACAAGTCTCCACAGCTTAGAGGGAGCATTTGGTCCTGATTGGCTCTTAGCTGCTCTGTGCGCACACCAAACAGACATGAAAAGGGTTTGTGGTTGATAGAAAGGAGCAAGACCTTTGCCCATCTGTCACAGCAGAGTCTGGATCTTCCACAATTGGGTAGAAAAGCACAGGCCGTACTTCCGCCTGCCAAAATCCCCATGTCCACAAATGTATGCCGTGCCCAAGCGCCAAGCATCTTCTGTGCATCTGCCCGCTCACTCAGTCGCCATATTTTGTTGTGCAGAAGATGGCTGCATTCAGTCCCTCCTTTAAAATTTCCAGCAGACGTGGGCGATCGCTAGTTGGTTTAAATGTACGTAAACTTATTTGCTAGCAACTCAGATGAAGAGACAGTGGGCCTTCTATTAATAAAGAGGCCAATCGAATGGAGACCTGATCGGATCCTGAAAGGAACGTATTATGGACAGACTCCAGCTGGGGTTCCCAACCTGGCCTCTGCAAATGCCAGGAGATTTCAGCGCTCGTGCCAGGGGAGGGCAGAGTTTGGGGAAGATGTGATTTCGCTTCTGGGTGGTGTTGTCCGCTCCCTCCCTGGTCTCTGTGGTCGGCAACAACATCACCCAGTCCTGAGGGATTGAGGAACAGGGTTAAAAACATGCCCCCCAACTCTAGGGATTTCCTTTAGTCTCCGTGGTCTTTACCACAAAGGAAATTCCTAGAGTTTGGAGGCCAGTTTCTTTAACCCTGTTCCTCAGGCCCTCAGGAGCAGGAAATTGCGGCTGGGGGGGGGTAGGTAAACCCCTGCCCCAAGCAGGCAAATTGGAGGCCTCACTCTAATGGTCATCCTGCTGGTGCATTCGGAGGTGAATCTGAGGTCTGAATCGGAGAAGAGGCCGAGGATCGGAACTCTGCGTACCTCATTTCCGTTATCTGTCAGTTCCCCGTGTTGATTATACTGTCGACAAGCTGGAAACCTATAAAAAGAGAAGGGGGAAGATTTAGAAATTCCGTGCACCTCAGTTCCAGCAAGACAATGCCACAGGGAAAGTGTTCAAGAAGAAAGAGGATTACAGAGTGGGAAGAGAAATTGACTGTGTTACACCTATTGAGGGAAATTTAATTATTAATTGGCTTTAAATGAAGGGAAAACAATTGTAAAATGAGATGCCACTGTTCTCTGAAATTTGTGTTTAAGTTAACCAGTGATTCTCCTGGAATGCTCTTTATATAGTCAGATTTGATGGTTTGTTAACACAATCGATGATGATGATGATTGACCGCTCTCAATGTTAAGAAAAGCAATTGCTATATTGTTAAGGTAATACTTTTAAAAAGCAGTGTATGACCTCCAACTCTTGGGTTTTTAGTGGGTTTTCTTTCCTTTCTCCCATAGTTGTAGATCCCCTCCCTATTTTCGTTGTAGTTTTTAGAAAATGCAAATTAAAAAATCCCCTACGGGGGGCCATTAAAAAAAGAAAATAAATTTTGTGCAGGAAAATCTCCCTCTCCGGGACTCTGTAAGTTCTCCCGGTGTTAAACCGGCCGATCCCCCTCCCCTTTAAAGTGATCTTCAACTGCTCTCCACCTTCCATGCTGGCATGTGGGTAGCACTTATCAGGTTGTCATTGACGGGGGGAGGGTATTTCTCATCTTTTGTTTGATTTGCAAGTTCCTTTTGGGGGGCTGCTGTTGCTGTCTTTGCATACCTGGGGAGGCTCCGGAGCAAGGTGGCCCCGTTGTGTGTTCTCCCTTGTCCCCGTGGAGGCCAGCCAGTCCACCTTTCCACACAGTGACAAGGACACCGCTGGTAGATCCGAGCCCTCTTGTGGGAGGTTCCGCGCGCTCTGCCCAGGAGGTTGCTTTCAGGCCGCCACCATCATGATCTCTGCTTTTGTTTGGATCGGAGTCATTTGTCGTCTTGAGACTCTGCTGCTCTAAGGAGCCGTGGGCGGCCGGGCTGTCGACTCAGCCTTTCCGGAGCCTTCGGAAGAAAGGAAAGCCAGCTCCGAGCTTCAGAAGGTCCTTCGTGGAGCGAGGAAAGCCTCCTTTGCGCTGAAGCTCCGTGGGAGCTGGAAGGACAGGCGGGCGTGTGGAAGGCGGGAGGCTGCAAACCCCTGCTGGTTGGACTCTGGGCTTCTGGGCCCGCTCGGTCGGGAACCCTCACCCTCCCTGTACGGCAGAGGCCGCGTTGAGAAACGGCTGCTGCTGCGTCAGGAGGTTTCTTTCTCCCTGCAGTCGTCACATAAAATGGTCAGATGATGTTCCGCTGCAGAATTCAATTTCACAGTTCAGTTGGGCCCTTGATTACGCTGCCAGATCCAGATTAATGTGCATTTAACGAACATGGATCAGGGAGCGCCTGGCTGACAGCCAGCCGGAATAGTCGCCGCAGCCCAGAGAGCCACTCTGTCCACCCCCCTCTGCTCCCCCACCCAACGTGATGGATGAAATAAATGCGCTGCTATAATTATTTGTAATTGTTCGACATCATGAGCTTCTGTCTGACGCCCCCGCCCACCTCCGAGATGGTACACATCTTCTCCCGAGCTCTTTGTTGCTTTGTTCGAAGCGGAGGGGAATTATTTCTTTTCAGAAATGGTTTGCTTTTTTTTCCCCCTCCCTATCCTGCACCTACACAAAATTACATTTGGGGTTATAAAGACTCAGAGGAACAGCTGAGAATGTCAGGAATGAATGGCTTGGAAGCCAGGCATGGCATTTCGTTGTATATTATCTTCCTGTAGGCTCCACGCACACATGCGTGTATGGAAATATAGACGGAGAGCGCAGCAGCCTAAATTCGAATCACCTGAAAGTGAGTCAGATGGAAAATCACTGCAGCATGAGGAAAACTTCATTGCTGAAGCCGTCTTTAAAGGACCGCTTCTGTCATTTCCTCCACAACTGATTCTGAGTATAGATCAAAACCATCCTGATTTTAAAAATGAGCTTGTCAAGATGGGAGCCATTCAGCAAACGGCTGCGTACGTCTTCGCGAAACGAAGCCCGCTCCAAGTGCTGCAGAGGATTGAGATCCTGTTTTATGTGCTCATGTTAGAAATTCTCTCTGAAGTGAGATCTCGGTAGGATCTTCGGTGCTCTTATTTATTATTTCTCTGGGTTCCGTAGGGTTCCGTCAGTCAAGTCCAGTGTTCCCTCTGAGCTGAGTCAGTGTGAGCCGGCTCACAGTTTTTTAGCCTCCGGCTCACACATTTTTGTCCTAGCTCAGGAAGGGTGGCTCCAGAGCAGACTGATTTATGCAGCAGCCCAATCGCTGGCTCACAGCTTTAATGCCAGGAGCTCACAAAGTAGGATTTTTGCTCACAGGACTCCACCGCTTAGAGGGAGCATTGGAGACCAGCATGGTTTTGGGGGGGTCTGAGCCTGTGGAAATCAAAGCTCCCTTTATCAGATAACAAAGGCATTGGCCATGGCTGCTCAGAATGGCTGACCTTGGGCTGGACGAACCAGTAGTCTGACCCCCCACGTCAGTGTGAAGCAGCGCCAGACTTTCACATGGTATTTTTAAAATAACGGAATAGTCCTTATTGGTAGAGTTGCCGACCTCTGGATCTCCTGCTACTTCGGTTAATCTCCAGAGGACCAAGATCAGTTCCCCTGGAGAAAATCGTTGGAGGGTGGACTCTGTAGCGCTTTATTTAATGAATTGGTCATTTATTTATTTATTCACATTTATAGCCCGCCCTTCCCAGAAGCGAGCTCAGGGCAGGTAACAACATTACATTGATACAAAATAGATTAGTGCATACAATAAAATGTAAAACATCATCATAAATATTAAAATGGTGATCACAGCTGATAGCAAAAAAATTTTCTGGTTGGGGGGGGGGGGGTTTCCTGGCCGTAGCCAGTAGTTGTTGACAGAATGACAAACACCTCAGGGAGGCCATAGAGGGACGTCGGCGGCCTCAGCCAATAAGGCCTGGCGGAACAGCTCTGTTTATATATATATAAACCTGTGAGCCGCCCTGACCCTGCCCAGGCGGGGAGGGCAGGATACAAATTAAATAAATAAAATAAAAATTAAAAATAAAATAAAAATGTGACTCCCCCCCCCCATCTGCAGAATGAAGTGGTACTGCCCTAAGCGTGCCGCTTGCTCTAGAGTTGCCACTCTGGGCCAGAAAATTACTGGAGATGTGTGGGTGGAGCCTAGAAAGGGTGGTCTTCGGGGGGGGGACCTCAGTAGGGTATAATGGCCTAGAGGCAACCTTCCAGAGTGGCCGTTTCCTACAGGGAAACTGATCTTTGCAGTCTGGAGATAAACCTTCATCCCAGGAGATCCCCAGGCCCCACCTGGAGGTCAGCAACCTCCTTTTCCTTGGAGTAGCAGGCAAACCCCTGCCCACGATCTCCAGGCCCTGCCTGTCAGCTGCGCTGCCATGAGTGTGGAGATGTTTTCTAATTGCTTTGCATTCCTTCCCATGTGCTTAATTGCTTCAGAACTGAAACGCTTATCTTTGATGTTGTGCTGGTGGAGAATGTGGTGTCTATCGTCCATGGGAGCTTCTCCATTCCCAGCTTCGCAACCGTTAGAGAGTTTGGCAGTATCCCACGCGCAGGAGCACTCCTAATGGGTGATTGCTGGGGGGGGGCCGCATATGAATGCCCTATATCCTATTATGCGCACAGGTATCCCGCCATTCCTAACAGTGTTCTTGTTATTGCATCTATGGCTTTTCAATAAAAGTAAAACCTTCCTGGAAGCGTGGACTTCGTTGTTTAGCTGTGGGTCCTGACAATGCCGTTGGGTTGCCAGCTGTGGGTTGGGAAATGCCTGGAGATTTTGGGGGTGGAGCCTGGGGAGAGGAGGGGCCTCGGCAGGGTATAATACTATAGAGTCCATCCTCCAAAGGGGGAACTGATCTTGCTTATCTGGAGATCAATTTTAATAGTGCGGGATCTCCAGGTGGCAGAACTCCAGAAGCCCTCCCACTGTTGCCCCCCCCCCAAGCACCAAGAAGACAGAGCATCACTTGCCCCAGACAGAGTCCTCCATCTGTACCTTGTGCCTACTAGCCACTCATGGATCTCTGCTCCATATGCTGATCAAATCCCCTCTTGAAGCTGTCTACACCACCACTTCCTGCAGGAGTGAATTCCATGTGTTAATTACACTTTTGGGTGAAGGAGTACTTCCTTTTCTCTGTTCTAAGCCTACTGCTCCTTAATTTCATTGTGTGCCCATGAGTTCTTGTATTGTGACAAAGGGAGACAAGTACTTCCAGAGGCGGTAGAACTGAAACTCAGTCCAGATAAGAGTGAGGCCTGCTCTGGGCATGTGGTAGCAGAGTGCTGAGGTGGTAGAATGGGCTTGACCCCTTTGGGATGCAGCTAAGCAATTGTTGTGTTCCCAAGACCCCGATGTTCATAATGTCCTGGACATGGAGAACCAGCGCAGCATAGTTTGCAGGGAGATTTTGCGATGAGGAGTATTCGAAATGCGACGATGCCCCGTGCACATTCCGCAGTCAACCGAACTGGCATGTCGTCTCCAGTATTTGCTGCTTCTTCTTTTTTTAAGATACTACAAGGATGGACTCACCGCACAGTCCAACCCCAAAGTTAAGGTAATGATTCTCTGACCACTTGTATACGTTCTACTCTCACTGGGTTGTAGATGAAGCTGTTTCTGGACTGCTGAAGACAATATAAAATATCTTGAGTCTGGCCAGGGCCAGAAAACTGGCCACGTGTTGCACAACAGATGCATCCATCCGGTACTAAGATTTATTTCAGTCTGTTAAGAAGCTGCATTTCTTCACAGACTCCAGAATATTAGTAGATGTTGTAGAGCCAGCATCTGTGCCCATCGAGCAACAATCCTGGACACCCATCCCATAGGGAAAATCACACTGTGCATCAAAAATACACACCTGTTTCACACGCTCTTTGCATGGTGTGCAGCTTGTCTTCAACTTGACTGGACGGCAGCTGTAATTATTATGCTTGAACCCCAGCTATTAGAACAATCTTGCAGAAACCGACCAAGGCCCGTTCAATCCAGCGTTCTGTTTCAAGCAGCCTGTATTCAAGATGCCCTTTGAGGTGCTTCCAGTCATGCACATATGTACATTTCTCCATGGAAGTCAGGTGTGGCATTTGCCAGCATAGCACAGTGGTTAGAGTGTCTGACTCGGGTCTGGGACAATGGAGTTCAAATCCCAGCTCTGCTGTGGAAGCTCACGGGGCATCTCTGGGTCTGTCACAGTCTCAGCCTGACCTCCCTCACAGGGTGGCTGTTGGCAGAATAAGGTGGAGGAGGGGAGGATGATGTCATAAGTAGAGATGGGCACCAAGCGCATTTTTGCAGTACCACGAACCAGTACATTAGTTCGCAAACTGAACCAATTTGTATTGGTTTGTGACCCCTGCTTTCTGCTCCCTGCCATTTTTCAAGCTATTGAAACCAAACAGCTGAGCAGTGGGGAGCAGAAAACGGGTTTAAATGGCTTGGAGCCATTTAAACCCCTGCTTTTTGCTCTTCACGAACTGCCTTAAAATTCATGGAAGTTCGTGGCAGATGTTCAGTTTGCGAATATCACTCGCGAACCATGAACCACCCAAAATTCACGATGAACTTTCGTTTGGGAGCCAGTTTGTGCCCATCCCTAGTGACAAACCACTTTGGGAGGATATAAATAAAAATCAATAAATAAACACTGAATTAATGATATGAAGGACAGGATCAGAAAGAGACCTGAGTTGGTAGCGCTTTCCTCGCTTTCTCCAGGGGCCGATTCCGGTGGGATCCTCTCTTGCCTGCCAGAAGTGCAAAGCATATCTAGGCTGCTTGGCAGAGCCGACTTGCTCTCTTGTAAGTACACTGGTTTCAAAGGAGTTAGAAAGAAGGGTGTCAAGGTTAGGATTGCACTGTAAATTAAAGGAAAATATCAGCTGTAATTTTTGAGAGAGAGAGAGAGAGAGAGCAGCTGATCCCGTTAAATTCAGCAGGCTGTCATTTTTCAGGGAACACCTGTTTATACTGGCAACGAGGCTGTAACAAGGGGAAAGGTCTGAGCCACAATCCTGTACACAACGGATGCCCTCAAAGCCCACTGAAGTCAATGAGAGCAAAGCAGCCTAATGGCACACACGTTGCTGCTCTGATCCTAATGGCCTTTGATGTGATAACGCAAAGGTATTACCTGACCTGGATGGCCCGGGCGATCCTGCTCTCGTCAGATCTCAGAGGTTAAGCAGGGTCGGCCTTGGTTAGTCCCTTGGATGGGAGACCACCCAGGAAGTCCGGGGTTGCTGTGCAGAGGCAGGCAATGGGCAAACCCCCTCTGCACGTCTCTTGCCCTGGAAACCCCTTGAGGGGGTCACCATACGTTAAAACAGAATAAGGCCTTGTCTCCATCCTCCCCTCCTTTAGACCAGCTGTCCTTTCCCCCCTTCTGGTCTCCTTGCCTGCCCGGTCTCTTTTGTGCTGTGGGCGGGGCCTGTGATGTCACAGTGAGCGGGTGTGGCCAGGGAGGCGCGCTGGCCTAGTGGCCCTGGTTTTTAACAAAGAACACGGAATAACTTGGGGTCCACCTTGACCTGGATGGCCCAGGCCAGCCCGGTCTCATCAGATCTCAGAAGCTACGCAGGGTCGGCCCTGGTGAGTCCTCGGAGGGGAGACCGGCCAGGAAGCCCAGGGTCGCTACACAGAGGCAGGCAGTGGGAAACCCACCTCTGAACACATCTCTTGCCTTGGAAACCCCTCACGGGGTCGCTGTAAGTCAGCTGTGTCTTGATGGGACTTTTTGCCACCACCTTTACCACGAATAGGTCAGGCCCAATCCAGCAAACCACCTCTGAACACATCTCTTGCCTTGGAAACCCCTTACGGGGTCGCCATAAGTCAGCTGTGTCTTGATGGGACTTTCTGCCACCACCATTAACCACGAATAGGTCAGGCCCAATCCAGCAGGGGGCCTCCCAGGCGAACCCCACTGAAAGGTATGATGGAGCCTGCAGAAGAAAGCAGCCGTGCTCACACAGTGCTTGTGTTTGTAGTCTGAATAGATTCTGTCCCGAGTTAGAGAACTGTGCAATTGAGAAAAAGATCTAGGAAAACTCCCTACACAGGATAGATTCAGGTGGGTCGCCGTGTTGCTCTGAAGCAACAGAACAAAGTTGAGTCCAGTCGGGCACCTTTAAGGCCAACAAAGGTTTATTTCTGGGTAGAAGCTCTCATCAACATGCATGCTATCTGAAGAAGGGTGCGTGCACACAAAAGCTTCTATCCAGAATTAAACTCTGTTGGTCTTAAAGGAGCCGGACTGGACTCCAACTTTGTTCTCTCCCTACGTATGAAGCTGCCACACTGCGTATGAGATCCAGGTAATCTTTGCCAGGCAGCAGCTCTCCCAGATCCCAGGCGGAGATCTTCCTCAATCTTAACTATGCTGCCTTTTAACTAGAGACGCCCCGTGCTTGAACCTGGGAACCTTTGGGGGACACCTTTCACTGAGCCTCGGCTGACCTTCCTGACTAGGCAAGGGATTTGCCCGCTGGTTAAGTTTGTGTAGGAGGGAAGGCGATCTCATCAGGTCTCAGGATCTAAGCCGGATCGGCACTCAGATGGGGGACTGCCAAGAAAAGCTCTGCAGAGGGAGGCAGTAGCAAGCCACCGCTGCTCCTCGTTTGCCCTGAAAGCCCCTTGCTGGGGTCGCTGTAAGTCAATTGACGGCATGTAGGCATGTTTGTCTGCTGTCGGGGGATTTGACCCCCTCCCCGGGACACTTCTGGTGCTTCTAACCAGAGGCGTTGCTCTCCCTAACCCCTGAGGTGTAGCCTTCACCCAGCTACTTGTGGCGGGGGAGGGGGGAACAGGAGGGCAGGTCTATGACCGGGACTACTACTGCTTTGTGCCCGTTGAAGCACAAAACATTTGGGAGTCAGCAGGAGACTCTTGAGAGAGGCCTCCAGCAGGGGATCTGCCGTGCCCTCTTTGGTGAGCCGGCCCAACGTGAGAGACGCCTCCACCCCCTCGTCCTTTCCGGCCGCTCCCGTGCACGAAACGAAGCTGACCTGTCTCCCTGCCTCTCTTCGCAGCTGGATTATGACCGAGCACAGATGGTCGTGAGCCCACCGCTGTCTGGATCGGACACATACCCCCGAGGCCCCATGAAGCTACCTCAAGGCCAGAGCAAGGTCAGCTATTCCGGCGGCGGCGGCGGCGGCTACCAGTACCCTGCGGCCTATCACAAGTCCCCCCACTTCCACCACCAGCCTTCTCAGCAGCCCAGCTCCCATTACATTTCCACGGCTTCTTACTCCAGCTCCCTGAGCCTCACCTCCGGCGCTTACCCCCCGCCCAGCTGGGGCTCGTCCTCTGATCAGCAGCCCTCCAGGGTGTCCCACGAGCAGTTCCGGGCAGCCTTGCAGCTCGTGGTGACCCCCGGGGACCCTCGGGAGTACCTGGACAACTTCATTAAAATTGGAGAAGGGTCCACGGGGATTGTTTGCATCGCCACGGAGAAGCACACGGGGAAGCAGGTGGCCGTGAAGAAGATGGATCTCAGGAAACAGCAAAGACGGGAACTGCTCTTCAACGAGGTAAGGCACTTTGCGGATGTGGGGACTCCTGGGAAATCTGGAGAATACCGAAGGCAAAATGAGATCAATCCTGACAGATATCCGTTCCTTCTCACCCCACTTCTCTCCCCTTTGCAGTCCCCATCCTCTCTGGCTTTTGTCCACATGGATCCCAGCTTAGCCTTTTTGATGGTCCAGAGAGGTCCCTTCTCCTACTTCAGACAGACGAAAATCTGGTAGCCTTCTAATTCCCGCGTGGCTCTGTTGCAGCGATATGGAGCAGTCTTGGAGCGCCTGGCTCCTCTAACAGAACTTTAGTCCATGAAAAGCTTGTGCTAGAATTAAAATGTGGCTAGAATTTAAGCTACCACAAAACTTGCTTCTTTTTAAGATCATATAGGCTGCTGGGAAATCCGCCAGAATAGATTAGGTAGATTCACAGAGGATAAGTCTATTAGTGGCAACTAGCTACGGTGGCTGAGGGGAACCTTCATATTCAGAGTCACTAATCCTCTGGATCCCAGAGCCACGAGGCAGCATCAGGGGAAGGCCTCGGCCTCTCTGCCCTGTTGCTGGCCATTGGGACTGGTTGGCCACTGTGTGAGACAGGAGGCTGGACTAGATGAACCACTGCTCTGACCCAGCAGGGCTCTTCCTATGTTCTTATCAGGCCTCAGCCTCTGTGCCCTGTTGCTGGCCCTCCAGAGGATTTGGCTGGCCCCTGTGTGAGACGGGATGCTGGACTGGAAGGACCCTCACTGGTCTGATCCAGCAGGTCTGACGTTCTTATGAAGGCCTCGGCCTCTGTGCCCTGTTGTTGGCCCTCCAGAGGAGCTGGTTGGCCATTGTGAGAGACAGGAGGCTGGACTGGAAGGACTTTTGGTCTTATCCAGCAGGGCTCTTCTGATGTTCTTATGAAATACCCTCAGTGTGGTGAGTGGTTAGACTGTCAAACTAGGATCTGGTAGACCCAGATTTCAATCCCCACTCTACCACAGAAGCTCGCTGGGTGACCTTGGGCCAATCACACACTCTCAGCCTAACCTACCTCACAGGGTTTTTGTGAGGACAAAATGGAGAACCGAACGACGTCATTTATTTCATTTATATCCCATCTTTCTCCCCAGTGGAGATCCAAGGAAGCTAAGTGAGAATCACTGAATGCTGCAGAATTCCCTTGCAGTACAGATGTTGTGGGCTGGACAAGATTTCCAAGGTCAATCCAGTAGGAGCCAGTTGAAGAAATCCAAAATTAGTGCCTTAGCTTGGATGTATCTGTCCACGTGCCAGCACGGAGTCCAAAGCTCAGAATAAAAGCTGAGGAATCCCCTGGAAGGGGCTAGATCAAGATGGGCGGCCGTGTTAGTCTGTCTGTAGCTGTAGAAAAGAGCACGAGTCCAGGAGCACCTTAAGGATTAGCACTAGTTGTGGCAGGGGAGGAGCTTTCATGGGTCACGGCTCACTTCTTCAGCTAGATCACGATGGGTAGCTGTGTTGTTCTGTCTGTAGAGTAGAAAAGAGCGAGAGTCCAGGAGCACCTTAAGGATTAACACTATTTGTGGCAGGGAAGGAGCTTTCATGGGTCATGGCTCACTTCTTCAGATCGATCCAAGATGGGTGGCTGTGTTAGTCTGTCTGTTGCAGGAGAAAAGAGCAGGAGTCCAGGAGCACCCGAAAGAATAACACAATCTGTGGTGGGGAGAGGAGCTTTCGTGAGTTACGGCTCACTTGAGACTAACACAATTCGCGGCAGGGGAGGAGTTTTCCTGAGTCACGACTCACTTCTTCAGATAGATCCAAGATGGGCAGCCGTGTTAGTCTGTCTGTAGCAGGAGAAAAGAGCAAGAGTCCAGGAGCACCTGAAAGACTAACACAATCTGTGGCAGGGGAGGAGCTTTCGTGAGTTACGGCTCACTTCTTCAGACAGATCAAGATGGGCGGCCGTGTTAGTCTGTCCGTAGCAAGAGAAAAGAGCAGGAGTCCAAGAGCACCTGAGAGACTAACACAATCTGTGGCAGGGGAGGAGCTTTCGTGAGTCCCTGCCCACTTCTTCAGATAGACCAAGATGGGCGGCCGTGTCAGTCTGTCCGTAGCTGGAGAAAAGAGCAGGAGTCCAGGAGCACCTGAAAGACTAACACAATCTGTGGCAGGGGAGGAGCTTTTGTGAGTCTCTGCTCACTTCTTCAGACAGATCAAAATGGATGCTAGGGGTGTGCTAACTGCCTATAGCAAGCCAAAAAAAAAAAATTCTAAAATACCTTCTCGGTATTTTCTGGATATTTTCCAGCCAGACATAGAGCCCAATATTTATCTGACTATCTGAAAATAGCCAACATGAAAAATCCCAAACAAAAAAAAAAAATTCCTAAAAATACCTTCTCGGTATTTTTTGGATATTTTCCAGCCAGACATAGAGCCAACATGAAAATAGCCAACATGAAAAATCCCAAAAATATTCAGGAATTTTCGAGACCGCCAGATAGCTGAAGGTAAAGGGTGTTTAAAGGGATTGCAGGTCCCTTTAAACACCTTCTGGGTGAACTCGCCACTTTGGAGTTCACTCGTGGCTTGCAAAAGGCACTTAAAGGGACAGTGATCCCTTTAAATGCCTCCCCCCTCCATTGGAAACAATGGATTCTGCGGGCGGTTCCATTGGGCAGTTTGGTTTAAACTGGGCTACCCAGCAGAGTCTGCAGGAAGAACCCTTGGCTGGGGCCAGCTCCTCTTTGCAGCTTGGGTTTTTTTCCTTGGGTCCATTAGACTCCCAAAAATTCAGGGATCCCAAATATTTACCGAATCCAAATACCAGACTGGTATTTCATGAAAAACAGCTCACTTCTTTCGACAGTGAGCAGTGACTCATGAAAACTCATACCCTGCCACAAATTTAGTTAGTCGTTAAGGTGCTCGTGGACTCTTGCTTTTTTCTCCTGGAAGGAGCCAGTTCTTCTAACCCGTTTCTCACCATAATGGAAATGTGGCTGTTCCACATCAAGCCATCTAGCAACGTTTGATGGTTGCTGCTCAAAACTTTGTTGTGACTCTGTTGAAAGTCTAAAATTTCACATCTCCATATACAGTTTATGATTGCTGACCCTCAGAGAGAAAACTGGGCAGAATGTCTGCAGTTTAGAGGGGAGGGGTACCAAGCAGGAGGCGGGGAGATGGGTGGATGGAAGACCATAAGAACGCAAGAGAAGCCAACGTTGGATCAGCCCAGTGGCCCATCCAGTCCAACACTCTGTGTCACACAGTGACCAAAAACACCAAGGGCCATCAGGAGGTCCAGCAGTGGGGCCAGGGCAGTGGAAGCCCTCCCACTGTTGCCCCCCCCCAAGCACCAAGAATTGGCCTTCTTTATTGCAGTCGCACACTGTCTCAACATTTTCAGTGAGTTATCTACTACGACTCCAAGATCTCTCTCTTTGTCAGTCTCCACCAGTTCAGACCCCATCAACGTGTATTTATATATATTTTTTCTGTTGTCCCTGCACCAGCAGATGATGTCATCCGCTGGTGCCCACAGCTCTGAGGCCCAGGAGGGAGGTGGTGAGGCCTGTGTCTGGCCGCTGCGGCTACCTGCAGCCCAGGGTCCTGCCCTGAGAGTTCTGGCTGAGTGCCCCCCCCCCCGAGAACAAGGGAGGTGGGTGGATCCCGCTCAGCTCCGCTGCATTGGGGAAGTCCCTGACTTTGCCACAGGGGCCTCGGCAAAGGATGGACCAGGCGCTGGCCCCAGACACCCTCCTGGCAGCCCTGTTCTCCAAATTCCAAAAGTGCCCACGAGGCTCAAAAGGGGTTGCCCCCTCCCCCCACTCAGCAGTGCCGCAGGCCGGCCACATTCGACAAACAGACACAGATAGGCTTGAATACTTGTACGGAAGGGGGAATCTGCAGGGTTCCCACTGTTCTCACTGCTGCCAATCGAATTCCAAACTTCTGTACAGCAGTTACAGTTTCCTCATGACTTTTTCCAAGTCCTTAGGGAGGCCTACACTGCAGGGCCCGAGGCTCCAAACAGCGACACACGGGGCCCGCCTAAGCAGATTCACACCCTTCTAGATCCATTGGTGTCTTAGAGGCCTTAGAAGGGCTTAACTCTGGTTCAGGTGGGCGCCGTTAACGGCCCAGGTACAAAGCAGGATCCCACAATGCCTCTCGCTCAAATGCCAGTTTCCCTGACGGCGAAGATGTGTCTATCCGTTAGTAAAGCCAAAGGCTTTCCCGTTTGGGAAAATGCTTCTTTGGAGAGAGGGCAAGGACACACCTTAAACCATCTCCATCCTTTACAGACCCTCTTGTTCCCCTAGGTCGTCATTATGCGAGATTATCATCACGAAAATGTGGTCGACATGTACAACAGTTACCTGGTGGGAGACGAACTGTGGGTGGTCATGGAGTTCCTGGAAGGCGGCGCTTTGACAGACATCGTGACTCATACCAGGTAAGCTCCGTTCAGGATCCCGCAGGGGCCGGTTTCGGCAAGCGGCTTCTTCTTCCAGCAGCCCAACAAGAGCTCTGCCACCTGCAGGGCTTGAAGAGTTCGTCTTCCTGGGGGGAGACGATCGGGGTGGAACTTCTCCGCCGGACATGTAGGAGAGCGCCTCAAAATGCACCTAGGAGAATCCCGAGTGGATGTGAAAGGAGAGGGCCAGGCGGCTGTTAGGCTGTTCCGCTGTCATTATCAGCCACAGGGGAAGGATAAGGGTGGGAGGGGATAATGCCTGTTAATGCTTCCAGCCGCTTCCATGGCAACCCACGGATTTATCAAGAACATTTCGATTGTTTCTCTGGAAGTGGATGCCCCTAAGGACATCGGAGCAGGCATGCTGGGTCAGACCAACGGGACATTTGACTCAAGCCAGGCAGTGGTCAACCAGCTACAAGTGAATCCTCTTGGTATCCAGTGTGGTATAGCGGTTAGAGTCTTGGAACAGAATCATATTTCAGTCCTCGTACTTCTTCGAAGCTCACCAGGTGATGACCCTGGTCCAGTCACTTTACCTTGGACTCACCTGCCTCCTGGGAGTCTTGGGAGGAAAGAACAGGGGAGGGGGAATCGCGTACCCTCAGCTGAGCTGCTTGGAACCAAGGGAAGAGACAGTCTGGTGTCGTGGCTGAGTGCGCAGAGGACTCTAATCTGGGAGAACCGGGTTTGGTTCCCCACTCCTCCTCCACTCGCAGCTGCTGGATGACCTTGGGCAAGCCGTAGTTCTGACAGGAGCTGTTCTTGGGGAAAAAGAACAGTTTCTGTCAGAGTTCTCTCAGCCCCACCTCCCACACAGGGTGTATCTGTTGTGGGGAGGGGAAGGGAAAGGAGATTGTAAGCCGCTCTAAGACTCTGAGTGAAGGACGGGGTATAAATCCAATCTCCTCCTCCTCTTCTTCATGGGTACAGAAGCTGAACTTCTCCTTGTGCTTGCCCTCTTGTCCTATTATCTGGAGAGTTTATGCCTCTGGACATGGAGATTCCTTGTAGTCAGTGTGACTAACAGCTGCTAATGGACCAGTCCTTATCTACTTGGTCTAGTTGCCTTTTAAAGCCATCTGAACTAGTCTTTCTTCTATGCTAGTGAATTTCACAAGCTCATTACTCTTTGAGTGAAGAAGTACTTCCGTTTATCTGGCTTCCTGTGAATTCTAGGGTCATAAGAGAGGGAAGAAGAAGTCCCATTTCTGACCCATTTCTCCATGCCAGGCATAATTTTATAAACTTCTATTATATTCCAGGAAGGAGATAATATTATATCTGTATTATAGATATAGATGGGTATTATATCCCAGGAAGGTTCTGGGGTTAGCAGAGTAGAGGGTGGAATTGCACTGTTTTGCAAGCCCTTGATTCTGGAAAACTCTGCACTCTTTACTCTAGGGATGGGCACAAACCAGCTGATCAACTAAAGTTCATCACGAATTGTGGCCTTTGGGGGATTTGCAAACTGAAGTTCGTGAACTGAAGTAACATGACAAACTTCCACAAATGTTGGTGGAATTCATGGTGGCTTGTGACAATTCATGAAGAGCAGAAAGCTGGGGACCTGCCACTCAGCTGTTTGGCGTAAATGACTTGGAGCCATTTAAACTTCTGCTTTCTGCTCCCCAGTGCTTTCATGGGGAGCAGAAAGCAGGGGTTTAAACTGTTAATGGCTCCCAAACCTGTACAGATGGGTTCTGTTTGGGAACTAGCATATCTGTTCATGTAGTTTTATGGTTCAACCACGAACCAAACCACAAAAATGCGGTTCATGCCCATCCTTACTTCAGTCTTTGAGTAAGCACTTGGAGTATTTCTGTGTACAATGAGGGACAAAGTCAAGCAGACATCCTTAACCAGTCCTCAGTTTCTAAGTGGATGGAAATTCTATTACTGCAAAAAATATGTGGACCACATGAGCAGAGGTTGTGGATGAGTGGTGGTGTCATTCAGGCGCAACTGATATATTTTACTTCACTTCACTTACTTCACTTACATACCTGAAGTAGCTTGCAACATTCACCCCTTCTCCACTTTACCCTCACAGCAACAACTCTGTGAGGTAGGTTAGTCTGGGAGGGTGTGACTGGCCCAGGGTCTTTCAGCAGGCTTCTGTGGCAGAGTGGGGATCGGCAGCTGGGGTCTCTCAAACCCTCGTCCGAGATGCTAAACACGACAGCACACCGACTGCCTTCATTATAGCAATCAGAAACACGCTTGTTCAGAACAACAGAACAGAAATTAGAAACATTGGCAGCTTGGTATAAATCAGGTGTTTAAATTGGAGAGGGGCTGTGGCTCAGTGCTAGAGCATCTGCTTGATACGCAGAAGGACCCAGGTTCAATCCCAGGCATCTCCAATTAAAGGACCAGGCAGCAGGTGATAGGAAAGACCTCTGCCTGAGACCCAGGAGAGCGGCTGCCAGTCTGAGTAGAGAATACTGCCCTTGATGGACCAAAGGTCTGATTCAGTCTATGGCCATTTCCTGTGTTCAACCAGTCCGCCTAGACGCTAAACCACGGAAGCAAGCCCGTGCCTTTGCAGAGGACTCCCAGCGGACTGCCCAGAGCACTGACATGACAGTCTGGCACCCCCTTTGGAGCTTTGAGAAGCACCGGAGGGTGGGGTGGATCCAGGCAGCTTTTCCACTCCTTCTCACCCAAGTCCCCTCTGGATCACAGCCCCTGTCTCATGTGGCTTTTGTCCAGAGGAAAAGCTGGTTGCACCCACCCCACTGGGAACCAGTGGGAAACTTCCTGTGAGCCCCCCCCCCAAAGCTCCCAGCCTGGAATTCTGCCTGGCCCTGCTCTTTTCTTCAGCGTCTGGCTTGAGGAAGAGCTCTGTGTCAGCTGGAAGTGTGCACACTGCATTCTGCTCACTAATTGGCCCTGAAACTCTGCCCCATCGCCTCATTTGTCCAGCGACTTTTCTTATGTAGGACTGCAGCTGTTTTTATGTCTCACTCACAGACCACAAAGATTCTCTAAGCTTTCATTAAGCACTATTTTCTGAAATGTTAGTCACCGTGCCAAATATTTTGACAGGGATTTAATTGCAAACAGATGCTTCCAGAAAATTCTTTTTCAAGTGCTGTGATTATGGTTGGATGCGTTAGAATCACTCCTTAATCTTCGTTTGAACATCTCTGTGACCCTCGCACTAGGATTTGACTCCAGGGTCTGTGACGTTTATATAAATAGTGCAAGGCGTGGGGGAGGGAGAACCTCGACTGTCCTCCGTTGGACGACCCCAGGAGTGGTCTTTGTGTCAGGAGGTGGTAGACCCCTTCCCCCTCCTTCCTCCCCCCGAAGTACAAGAAAGGGGCAAGGGGTCACTTGGAGGAGGCGTGGCCCGCAGCGACAAGAAGGGAGAGTCACCTGGGAGGAGGGTCCGGTGTCGAGACGAGGAACCCCGACAGGGAAAGGTCCCCCAAGAGGCTTACCTGCTCTCCAAGGCAGGGGGAAAGCGTATCCAGGAGGAAGAGGGGTTGGTCGGGTTGGTTGGGGGACATTATTGTAGAGAAAGGTACGCACCAGTTGAGAATAAAGGCAGATTGCCCTCCATCGCAGCCGGGGAGGATAGAGCCATACTCAGGTGCCGTGGAAGGGGTGCCCGTGCGAGGAGAGAGAGAGGGATTAACACGAACTTCCAAACCTGTGGCTACGGACGGGGAGACTGGAGTCCGAAGTGAGGCAACTCTGGACCGTCCCCAAATCTGAGGCAGCTTGGAAAAGGACAATTGACCTTCCTTCTGTCGAAGAACAAGTGTGTGCCTTTCCCCCCCCCCTTTGTTTTATAGCTTTTATTTGTGCCGGGATGGCTCAAGACCGGACACTTTGCCACAGGACAACCAGGGACCCCAACGGCAAGGTGCCCTGTTTGGGGACATCCTTCAGTAGGCAAGGACAGTGAGGGGCTCAGAGCACTGGGCAGTCATCTGCAGGGGATGGCGATGGGCAGGACGTGGGACCACACCACACCTTATCCCCCCCCATCTAGTGATTCTGGGGCCCCATCCTCATGTTTTGCCTGGAGCCCCAGAATCTCTAAGACTGCCCCTGAGTAGTCCACTAGATGGATGAATGTGCCTGTCTCAGGGGCTGTGAGAGGCTCTCATTTGCCCGTAAATTGGGATGGCCACAAACGTAAGTTGGGATGAACCCACTCACGAACTAAAGTTCATCACAATTTTTTTGGCTGGTTCATGGTTTGCAAAGGGATGTTTGTGAACTGAAGAACTGCCACAAGCTTTCACAAATTTTGATGCCGTTTGTGGCAATTCATGAAGAGCAGAAAGCAGGGGTTTAATGGCTCTGAGCCATTTAAACCCTTGCTTTCTGCACTTTGTGAAAAACAGCTTCACGAAAAGCTGTGGGGAGCAGAAAGCAGGGGCCACAAACTGGTTCAATTCACGAACCAACCTCCCATTTCTCATAGGTTCATGATTCGTTTTGGGGTTCAGCCATGAAACAAACAGCAAAAATGTGGTTCGTGCCCATCCCTGCCTTTAAGCCTTGCCTTTCTTGTAGATGTATGTCCCCTTCCATGGGCCCTACCTGTGAAGCAGGAATCAGTTCTCTTGCTTTTGTTCTGTAATCTGGGAGAGCACCACGCAGGAGCAAGGCAAGATGCCAGTGTTTATACATCCTGCAAAACCAGGGTTAAAACTAGGGGTGCTTAATAGACTGGCTTGATGGGCCCAAACTAACCATAGTGACTGGAGTGGCCTGCATTCAGATAATCACACTAACCCTGCTGATGTGTGAGTTGAGTTGGAGAAACCTGTGCAATAAATCCCAGATCAAAAGTCTCGAGTAGATTTCTTTTCTTGTAATTATGTGCCTCTGGAAGCAGCGATGGAGGGAGCTTTGATGAAGTATAAACACATGAGCCTGCCTTAGACTGAATCAGACCACTGGTCCATCAAGATCAGTATTGTCTACTCTGACTGGCAGCTGCTCTCCAGGGTCTCAGGCATCACCTCCTGCCTGGTCCTTTTCACTGGAGAAACTGAGGACTGAACCTGGGACCTTCAGCATGTCAAGCAGATGTTCTGCCACTGAGCCACAGCCCTTCCCCAGAACACATGAAGCTGCCTTGTAAGGAATCGGACCCCCCTTGCTCCATCAAGGTGAGTATTGTCTACTCAAACCGGCAGAGCTGCTCTCCCGGGTCTCAGGCAGAGATCTTTCACATCACTTACCACCTGGTCCTTTTCACTGGAGATGTTGGGGATTGAACCTGAGACCTTCTGTATTCAAAGCAGATGCTCTGTCACTCAACCGTGACTCCTCCCCAAATGCCTTATTCTAACTCAGGCTTCTGGTCCATCAGGGTCAGCCTTGCCTACTCTAACTGGCAGTGGCTCTCCAGGGTCTCAGGCGGAGGTCTTTCACATCACCTCCTGCCTGGTCCTTTTCACTGGAGATGCTGGAGATTGAACCTGGGACCTCCTGCACGCCAAGCAGAGGCTCTGCCACTGATCCACAGCCCCTCCCTCAGCAACAATGCCCGTGCAGATACATTCTGACTCATCCAAAAAGTTTGGCTCCATCCCTTTGATGGGGAGTTCCTGATCATGGGGATGTAGCCAGTGTATAGCTTCTGTGTGCAGACGTGTGCTTGGTCTACATGTAGATAGGAGAAATCCATGAAAGGAAGAGTTGGGCCCTCTGTGGTTATTCCTGGCTCCCCTTCTACGTACAGGGCCCTGGTACTCGGGTTCGCTGTCCGTATAAGGATGCAGACTTTTGGAGTTAGATGTCAGACACCTCCTGCAATCCCTGTTTTCTTGTTAAGTATTTACAGTGGGTGGTGCTGGTGGAAAGTACCATCAAGTTGCTGCAGATTTATGGTGACACCAAAGGGTTTCCAAGGCAAGAGGTGTTTTGCCATTGCCTGCCTCTGCAGAGCAGCCCGGGACTTATTTGGTGGTCTCCCGTCCAAGTACTAACCGGGGCCGACCCTGCTTAGCTTCCGAGATCTGATGAGGTCGGGCTAGCCTGGGCCACCCAGGTCGAGGCAAGAGACATGCAGGGATGGTTGTCTATTTGTTTATTTATTAACTGTTTGTATTTATATCCCGTGCATCCCGCGGACGGGCTCGGGACGGGTAACATCATTTATAATAAATACAATCAGAATTTAGAATTTAAAACACAAAACAGTATAAGACATTAAAATTGGTAGTTACAACTAAAACAAAGATTCAGTTCGCTATAAAAGGTTCTGGCCCATTGATATAGATGAAATAGTGGCTAGCTATCAGAAGGAGCTGTGGTGGCTCAAGTGGTTAAGACGCTGAACTGCAGCAGTTCGAGACCCGAGTGTGCCACATGACGGAGTGAGCTCCCGTCTCCGGCCCCAGCTCCTGCCAACCTAGGTGTTCGAAAGCATGAAACTGCAAGTAGATGAATAGGTACCACTTCGGTGGGACGGTAACAGTGTTCCGTGCGCCTTGGTGTTTAGTCATGCCGGCCACATGACCACAGAAACGTCTTCAGACAGCGCTGGCTCTTCGGCTTGGAAACGGAGATGAGCACCGCAACCCTAGAGTCGGATTCGACTAGCTTTCGAGCAAGGGAACCTTTACCTATCAGAGGGTAGATGACAGCAAGCTCAGGGAGGCCATGTATGGGCGCCTGCCGTCATCTAAGGCCTGCTGTCAGCCAAAGACCTGGTGGAACAGCTCCGTCTTGCAGGCCCTGCCATAGCCTGCCTCAAACCACCCCCGTTACAAGCAGAAGCCAATAAGCACTGTGCCCCCATGCGGGGGAAAGAGAGCGGGCGAAATAGGAGCAGTTTGTTCCCAGCAGGTCAGGAGCAGCTGGCACCTCCAAGGTCAGAAAAGCAAAATCAGATAATAACCCAAACAGGAGACATCCTTAGTGTACCAGGCAGAGGAGAGGAGGATCTCTCCCCCACACACACACACTCCAGAGAATGGCAGTATTAACTGACACCCAGCTTCAGGGCCCCTGGATGCTAGGAAACCATGAAAGGGCTGCTGTTGAGAAGAAGAACAAAACTAAGAATACTAACTGGGGCCTTCCTTGGTGGTCTTCCATCCAAATTACATGGGTGGACTCTGCTTAGCTTCCGAGATCTGATGAGATTGTGCCGACCAGGGATATCTAGGTTGGGGTTCCCAACTGGTACGTCAGGATAAATTTTCTCTCTCTCTCTCTCTCTCTCCCCATTCCAGAATGAATGAAGAACAGATCGCCACCGTTTGCCTGTCTGTCCTAAGAGCCCTCTCCTACTTGCACAATCAAGGGGTCATCCACCGAGATATAAAGAGCGACTCGATACTTCTTACAAGTGATGGGCGAGTAAGTATTTGTTGCTTTCTCTGGTGCCGATGGTGGTGGGGATGACAGAAAGGGACCGTGCCGGGTGGAACATGAAAACACAGGTATAATGAGCTGTGTGGAAATGAGCCCTAGAAGACAGGGGCCAAGGATGCAACACGGGGTCCCCCCACCCACCTGGTCCTCTGTACAGACGGGGAGCACTTCTGCACAAGGGGAGGGGGGCGTTTGTAGCAGCAGAGAGGGCGCCAGGACCTCGGAGGGCGGCTGCCAGAACTGAAAAGCCCCCATGTCCAGGTGGAACACCATCCACAAGGCTTCGCATCCCAGCCACCCAATACAAACCTGAACTTCTGTTTCCTCCGCGGTGCCTCATCTCTCCTTCCCAGGGCCACAGACAGAAATTATGACCAGGTATTTCAGACGAATGTATAAAACATCCACAATATAACAATGAGAACCTTAATAAAGCTTTTGGAATGGTAGAGACAGTTCTCCTACGGGATGAATTTGGACTTTGGATCAACCTGTAACCCTGGCCTGACTGTTTTCTTAAAGAGAACCTGGATAACCCAGGGCACTTTCCTTACTTTTATGATCGTATCCAGGCCAGATCTCTGTCCACAGTTACCTCCAACAAGCAATTCTTCGTTCTTTGCAGTAAGCACAACTGAATGTCGATTTTCTGTACTCTCAAGCTCAAATTTGCCTTGGCCCCCGCTAAACACCCTGGGATTCGCTTATTATATAGATGTGTCATTTGGAGCTGAGGATTAAAATTCAAAACGCTATAGGTGAAATTAAGTGGAGTAAGTGCTCAGATGCATGAATACAAAATGGGGAATGAACATAATGGGAGCATCAGTGAGGACCCTCCCTGGCCTGACCCCGCAGGGCTCTTCTGAGGTTCTTATTCAGGGGAAGGCCTCGGCCTCTCTGCCCTGTTGTTGGCCCTCCAGAGGAACTGGCTGGCCACTGTGTGAGACAGGATGCTGGGCTAGATGGACCTTCACTGATCTGACCCAGCAGGGCTCTTCTGGTGTCCTTCTCAGGGGAAGGCCTCAGCCTCTCTGCCCTGTTGTTGGCCCTCCAGAGGAACTGGTTGGCCCCTGTGTGAGACGGGAGGCTGGACTAGATGGACCCCCACTGGTCTGACCCAGCAGGGCCCCTCTGATGTTCTTAGCTGAGTGGGCCTGCCCAATGCAGAAGCCCTGCAAGGAGGGGCCTGACGCTGGACTGACCACCACAGGACTGATGATAGAGGAGCACATGGGGGGGGGATTTGGATCCTTTGACTCCCTTCCCCCAAGTCTTCCTCCAACAGAAGAAGACGCAGAAGCCCTGCAAGGAGGGGCCTGACGCTGGACTGACCGCCACAGAACTGATGACAGAGGAGCACATGGGGGGGAGTTGGATCCTGTGACTCCCTTCCCCAAGTCTTCCTCCAACAGAAGAAGACTTCTTTCAACAAGGAAGGACTTTCTCCTCCACAGGAAGCCTTTGCATGTCAGGTAAAGTAATTCTCTGTTGGACGAAGTCTTTCCCTGTTGAAGGAAGGCTTCGTGGAAGAGGGTCCAAGGAAGAGGGTCTTAGCAGAAGAGAGCCGTGGCGTCCAGCCCAATGCTTCCTCCCTGGGAAGCGTCAGCCAGCCGGCCGTGCTCTGCTTACCCAGCCAAGCTACTCCGTCCTGTTGAGACGTAAGGTTTTCTACAGGATTAGGCTGTAAAACAAGGGAATCGATAGCACAGTTGAACTCGTGGTGGCCATCATCCTATGCCAGGTATGATGTGGTTCATCATGGAAGCGTTTTGGAGGCTGCTGGAGTCCTAGCTGAGTCACAGCTCCAGTGGAGGCCTCTAGAGCTCTGGCCTGTTAGTCCGTCTGTAGGTCTAGGAAGACCCAGGTTGGACAAGAAGTCTAGGTGCTCTCAACACGACATCAGTCTCCTTCAGAATTGAGGCTGCAATCCAGCAGTGTAGACAGCTGGCCTAAATCCGATGTCTGGAACGTAATTTCAGCAGCCTGACTATGTGCAGGATTCCAGTCTTGGGCTGCCATTCTGTGTATTCTTACCTCGGAGTAAATCCCAGGGGTTAATGTGCACAGAATCACTGAGAAAGCCATTTCATACCGGGGTGGGAGGGTGTCAGGTCTTCTGCTATAGCAGGTGACCCCCCATCCCTGACCCCGTTCCCTGCTGGTGCTTCCAAGGATGGTGGAGGGAAAGAACCATAGCGTTTGGGACAAATCCTGGAGCATTATCCGGACATACGTTACGATACTTCCCCCTTCCTTTTTTTTTTTTGCCAAGCAGTTCCTTTTTCATCTCCTTTTTCTCTCTGCCTCCACCCACAGTTGTTAAAACGTGTATAGAAATATTCTGACCCAGTCTAGGATGCTCAGGGGCTGACAAACCCTTTGTCGGTATATGTCTGAACACTGCACACGAGAGGCTGATATGCGTTCACAACACGTAAACTGCTTTATTTCACTCTTATGGCGAAACGGTCAAGTCAGACTGTCAGGGAGTTTTCAGTTTTAAGCCTGGGAAGGGGAAAAGGCAGCAGGGGTGAGGGAAACTTCACATAACGATATACAGTCGGTAGTGTAATGCAAAAACCTAGCTGTTTTGTGCGAGCAACAGGTGTCTGGAACTGCTGGGCGAGATCCCTCGGCAGTCACTCCGTAGATGAACAGGCAGAAGCTTTTTGGGGACAAAACTGCTAAAGTCTGTGGGGACAGGACTATATCCACAGTAGGGTTGCCAGGCTCCAGGTGGTGGCTGGAGACCTCCTGGGATTACAGCTGATCTCCAGGGGGCAAACATCAGCTCACCTGGAGAAACTGGCCGCTTTGGAAAGTGGACTCTGAATGGCATTATATACCCCACTGAAGCCCCTCCCCTCCCCAAACTCCGCCCTCCTTTGTCTCAAAGGTACATAAGTTGGTGAAGGCAGGAACATTCACACAAGTTCCAGTTCTTTAACCACTTGATAGGGATCACTCCTCTTTCCCTGTTTAAGGGTCCTCCCCTGCCCTGTCACCTCCTGAGCTACCAACCTGTAACTTCACTGCCATTTTCCAACTGTCTCGCTGACATTCTGTCCACCCTCATTGGTCACTCTTAGGCGAGAGGTGGAACCCATCCTGTCCATCACAGATGTCACGTCTGGTTTTTCGCTGGGAGTGACGTTGCACACCTGCACCTGCACCCAAATTCCTCCCAGCTCTGGCTGACAACCCTGTCCCATATTGAGAGGCACATCTTTGAGACACGAGGACCGCAGCAGAAGTGAGAGGCCTGCATCGGAAAGAAAACAGGATCCCCAGCCCAATGAATGTTCTTTTGCCTTTGTAGCCCTCGTAGGCGTGCCGCTAAAAAGCCGTGATCTGATCTCTGCTTTGCAGATGCACGCACAAAGCCTCATTACGCCTCCTGCTCTTGTGCTCATTATGCGAAATGCACACCTTTGTTGCGGAGCGGTTGCATAATAATCATCTTATTTTCCTCTTGCAAGACACGCATCTCTTTTATGGGAGTCAAATGAGATGCACAGAGGGCTTTTGTACTCCGCCCAAGTGGATCTGGCACCCAGACTACGCATCACGCCATCTATTCTTTGACACCCCAAAATAAGCTTTGGCTGAGGGCTGGCTTTGTTTTATAAATAGCAGCCATTCTTCCTGCTCTCTCTTTCCCCAATTCTGGAGCCGAGAGCCCGGAGAAGTGGTTGAGAAGAAGCACTTGATTAAAAGTAAGGTGGGTGCCGGTGCCAGAGCAAGATTGACAGGGCCGATAATAAGCTCCCTGGTCTCCGCGAGGGGGTAATTTACGAGGCGTCCTCCCGAACTCTTCCGCAGCTTCTCCTTCCCCATCCCCAAACTGCGGCCTGACATGACAAATGGGCTGTCTGTCGGAGAGAGGCTGCAGCGTCCGTCCCTGACACTCGGAGTCGGCGCTCCTCCGTCAGCCCCGGAGCTATCGTGATGTGCAGCCGCCTTCTGCAGAACTGATCTTGCTGCAGATAAAGAGAATGTTTCCTTAACATGCCTGAAGCGCACAGTTGTTCGCCAGCCATCGAGCCACATGGTAGCCGTTGTAGTCAGAGCCCCTAAGAGCCAAGAAGGAAAACCACAAAGGTTCTCTTGCACATTTTTTTCACTGTCTGTGAGGACGCCTGAACCAAAAAGCAGATACGCTGTGGAATAGGCCACTTCAGTTACCATTTTCGAACTCGGTTCCACGGCTCTTCCCCATCCCAGGGCCCTGGGACTCCCCACTCCTGGTCGGCCCCTCCTGACAGCCGGTGGGGTGGGTGGGGGAGTGCTCCTTCCAGGAGCTGGGAGTTCCATCCGATGTTTCAGCGAAGTGCCCACCTGACTTCTAACGTGACCCAGAAGTGACGTAGGCGCGTCGTGGACATTGGGGCGACACTTTGATGCTTGAGCAAAAACTCTATGGTAGAAGCTAATTGTACCATAGAGTTTTTGCCCTAAAAGACCAGAGTGTCTCCCTGGCATCCCTGATGTCCCTACGTCACTTCTGGGTCACATTTGAAGTCCACGTAGGCATGTCGCTAAAATGCTGGGTGTTGTTCCCCCTTTTTGCTGTATGGTCCCCACACACACACACACACACACACACCGGCTAGCTGATTTCGGTGGCAGGAAGCTGGAAGCCTGGCAGCAAGGGACCCTCGCCTCCACCGGGGAGGGGGTCTAGCATTCCTACTGTGCCTCTGTTTCTGACCCTTCTCCTCAACATCTGTTACCCTTGGAACATGTGGATTTAGATTTTGTATGCCAACAAAAGTCTGCATGGTCAAAGCTATGGTAGTCCCAGTAGTCATGTATGGCTGCGAGAGTTGGACTATAAGGAAGGCTGAGCGCCGAAGAATAGATTCTTTTGAAACTCAAAAGTGAGAGGACTGTGTTTGTCTGAAGGGCAATTTATTTAATATTTTCTCCCAATGAGGTCGATGCTTCTAAGTCACCAGTTTGGTGTCGTGGTTAAGTTGTTGTTGTTCAGTCGCACAGTCGAGTCTGACTCTTTGCGACCCCATGGACCAGATCACGCCAGGCCTTCCGGTCTTCTGGCGAACCTCAACAGCATGATAAAAAGTAGAGACATCACCCTGCCAACAAAAGTCCGCATGGTCAAAGCAATGGTATTCCCAGTAGTCATGTATGGCTGCGAGAGTTGGACTGTAAGGAAGGCCGAGCGCCGAAGAATAGATTCTTTTGAACTATGGTGCTGGAGAAGACTCTGGAGAGTCCCTTGGACTGCAAGAAGATCAAATCAGTCCATCCTCAAAGAAATCAACCCTGACTGTTCCCTGGAAGGTCAGATAATGAAACTGGAGCTCAAATACTTTGGCCACCCAATGAGAAGGGAGCACTCACTGGAGAAGACCCTGATGCTGGGAAAGATTGAAGGTCAAAGAAGACGGGGATGGCAAAGGATGAGAGGGTTAGACAGTCTCATAGATGCAACGAACATGAAATTGAGCCGACTTCAGAGGACGGCGGAAGACAGGAAGGCCTGGCAGGAGCTGGTCCATGGGGTCGCGAAGAGTCGGACTTGACTGTGCGACTGAACAACAACAAAATTCATCCCTATCTGCCAAGGATCTCACAGCCGACGGCGTTTCACAGAGTGGTCCTAAGCAGAGTTACTCCCTTCTGAGCACATTTGCTTCAGTGGACCTCGAGCTGTACAACTCTGCCCAGGATCACACTGCCCATCTTTGAGCGTGAACACAGCCAGAACTGTACCGGTGAACATTGATCATTTTTGTTGTAATATCAGTTTTATTTATTTATTTGCCCATCGATCCCGCCATCCCCCAGTAGTGAGCTCAGGGTGTGTCGCAACCAGTTAGAGTAGGAGAGGGGCTCCTCACTTTGTCATTCCGTTACTTAGCATCTGAATATTTGTCTGTTGTATTAAGCAAGTACAAGTTTAGTTCATTGCAGATCTTCAACAGGGATAGCGACTGCATGGGGTTTTCCAGCGCCCCCCCCCCAGCCTGGGTGGGTGTTTTCTGCCTCTGAACATGGAAGTTCCCTTCAGTCTATAGAGAGAGAGACTTCCCAACTAGGAGCGAAATAGAAGGCAAGCTGAGAAAAAAGACGCTGAAAAAATAGTATATTAAAGTGACAGTGTTTCAAAAAGATATAAATGTGTACAAAAATAAAAAGGGACACAAGACAATATAAACACGGTACAGAGCAATATAAACACGGACGAAGATTCCGGATTAATACTTCATTTCGTTCAAGCCGCTTCTTCATGGGCTTCCTTTTTTGTAGACTATTATGGCATTGAGGTATCGCCACGAGAAGAAGAGACGTAACACCAAGATGTTATCTGTAATTTATCTGTATCCAGTTTGGCACATGATTTGTTAATAACTGCTTTTGTAATTCTTGCATATACCTTGGCTATCATATTGTCTTTGTATCTCTCCCAGTAATATTTTCTTGAATGAAACGTGGGGGGCGGGGGGGGGGAGACCACAGGGAAACGAGGGCTGTGTTCAGACATTGCGCAGAATCTTAGTCTATTGCAGCAGTTGCTAGTTTTGCAAAAGCAGGGTGGGGTCAGCTGGCAGACATCGTTCAGATCCTGCGTTGACTCTGCAAATGCTGGTTTCATGGCCTCCTCTTTCGTCTAGGGGGCCATCACCAGGCAACAAGCCAGGATTAAACCAGGATTAAGCATTCAGACATCACTTGAAACCATAAGATGGTCATAGATCCCAGTCTGATGGACCCTAAGCATTCTTAGTGTCATGGTTTGCATTCAGATAATCACACTAAAAGTGGGTTTTTAAAAAGAAATTAAGCCATGGTTTTGCGCGTCTGAATGGAGCTGACGTAAAACTATGTTTACTTTGTCAGTGGTTAGCTTTTGATGGTCACTGAGATGATCACTCAAGTATTGATTTGCCTCAACAACTATTGGTATCATTATTACTTTGTTAGTAGGGAGAGAGTTTCCAGGGAACAATTCACTATTTAAACCCGGATTAATCCAGGATGTCTTCATTCATGCAACATGTGAAACCATACTACAGATTGGTCATGATGGGCGGCCATGTTAGTCTGTCTGTAGCAGGAGAAAAGAGCAAGAGTCCAGTAGCACCTGAAAGACTAACACAATGTGTGGCAGGGGAGGAGCTTTCCTGAGTCACGGCTCACTTCTTCAGATAGACCAAGGTGGGCAGCCATTTTAGTCTGTCTGTAGCAGGAGAAAAGAGCAAGAGTCCAGGAGCACCTGAGCGAGTAACCAAATTTGTGTCAGGATATATGAGCTTGCGTGAGTCCCTGCTCACTTCCTCAGATAGATCAAGATGGGCGGCTGTGTCAGTCTTTCTGTAGCAGGAGAAAAGAGCAAGAGTCCAGGGGCATCTGAAAGACGAACACAATCTGTGGCAGGGGAGGAGCTTTCCTGAGTCACGGCTGGTGCTATCTGAAGAAGTGAGCGGTGACTCGCGAAAGCTCATACCCTACGACATACTGAAGACTGGTTCATAAACCATCTTCAAACTTCCTCTGTTAATAAACCAAGCCATGGTTTGAGATCCCGCCTTGAGGAACCCTAGCTAATCACAGTGAGCGAAATGACCTGCATTTAGACAGACTATCAGTAGTTAGTTTAGTTAAATTAGGTTTTTAATGTCTGAATTGAGCCATTATTCAATCTGCTTCAATTAAGGATAGAAGTGACAACATGAGGGCCCCATCCAGGCAGGACACGGCACCCTCTGTCCCGTTGATTGATGTACGGCTCGAGTGCGAATGACTTTCCTGGGTGGAGGTTATCAGCCCGGGAGGGAGACTGGCCTTCGCCTGGCCTGAAAGGGGGTTGGGGTGGATGAAAATAAAGACAGACTGGGACCGAAACCCACTTTTCCTGGCTAGTCCGTCATCCGGGGGAGCATAAACATTTTTCTTCTCTGCGACCGACTTTGGAAAGGTTCAGTTCTGCAGCACGGAGTCATGGCTTGTGTTGTCCTCATACTGGGGAGGTGTCGGTTCCTGGGTTCCTTCGGCCGCGATCCTTCCTAGGTGGCATCTCAGCCTGGCCTACCTCACAGGGTGGTTGTGAGGACACCATATATGTCACTCGGACCTCCCTGAGGGACAGGGTAAACACTTCCCCAAAACATCACAATGAACAGCCTGGCGTGATTTCGGATAGAGAGTTATCGGTATCATGACGAGTGGAATTGTAGAACTCTGCTAACTGCGTAGGTGTGAAAGGTACTCCAGGCTGGCTGTTTTTTCTAATGCAGCATTTGTTTTCCAGATAAAACTCTCCGACTTTGGGTTCTGTGCCCAAGTTTCGAAAGACGTTCCCAAGAGGAAATCGCTCGTCGGGACCCCATACTGGATGGCCCCAGAAGTGATTTCCAGGCTGCCTTACGGAACAGAAGTAAGCATGAATATGGGGAACTTGCCACGAAACAGCCATGTGTATCAATTCAATATTTCTAAGAATTAGTTGTTGTAGATTTTTCCGGGCTGTACGGCCGTGGTCTTGGCATTGTAGGCCCTGACGTTTCGCCAGCATCTGTGACTGGCATCCTCAGAGGTATAACACAAAAAGATGGAGGACTCTCTGTGTCAAGGTGAGAAGGAAAATGGCAGGCAGGTAATTTATATCTACTCCGGAAGGTGGGGTAGGGCCGAGTCATTCTCTTGTAGGAGTTCCCCAGGCTGTGAAACATGCTAATAGAGGAGCTTTCCTGAGGTGGTTCTTTTGCATATGGATTGGCTGGTGTAATTCTAATCTTATCTGTAGTGCTGTTGTCAGATATAGAGCCTTTTGTGTTTTTCAGGACAGGAAACCGTGCCCTATTTATTTTTAAACTCTCTTCTTTCCTGTTGAAATTGTGCTTATGTTTATGAATTTTCAATGGTCTCCCTGTGTAATCTGACATGGTAACTGGATGTGTTGTCCAGCCTTTTAGTGTCTTGGAATAAGATACTGTGTCCTGTTTGAGTTAGGCTGTGTTCAGCCACTGCTGATTTCTAAGAATTAATTTCATTTTTCAGTGCATACCCTGCTTTTCTGCCAATTCTGGTCCCTCAGAACAGCTGATGTGACTGGTCCCCATGAATACCCGTCTAGCTTCAAAATATCCCAGCATATTTAATGCACTAAACATAGAACAGAGTGAAAAACATGAATGTTTTCTTACTCTATACACGTCAAATCATGTTATTATTTATTCATATGGTATATTTAAATAACACAAGAATAAGGAGGTAAGTGGCCACATCTGTGCAGATTTTTAGGAAGGGGTGCAAACGCGTTTCGTTCTCAAGGGCTTTCAGTGATGTCCAAGTTCTTTTTTTTTTTTTTTTGAACTGTGGTCTGAAGGAATGGATTTGGTTTTGTGGATACCACAACGTTTCCTCGTTGCAAAAGACTTCCGACCCATTCGGGAAGAGGCAGAGTTGTAAAGTTTTAATTAAATAGCTCCCACCTCTTCTGCCATTCAGGGTGATTCACTAAGCGATAAAAAAGAAAATTCTAACGGCAGTCATAGTTTAAAAAGCACCCGTGGGGGATCTCTGCATGACGATAGAACTTAGTGGTTGAGAGTCATTCCTTTTCTACCGGGACACTGGGCTAGAGGCATTCCAGAAGTCCAGCATTAGGAAAGGTTACGGCAAAGTCTCGGGGCCGCCAGTGAAAAGGCCCCTCCTCCTCCCGCCTTTCTCTAATGGAAGGCGTTTTGAGTAGAGCCTCCCAAGATCTTAGGCAGGTGCGCTGAGTCACTGTCTGGAAAAGGCCTGTCCTTCTGAAGGCATAGTCTGTTGTGAAGCAGCTGGTGATTGTCGTGGAGCGGGCGCTTCTTTTGTCCAGTTCAGCTATCATGCTGGTTGTCCAGTTCAGATATCATGCGAAAACCATGGCCTATTTTAACAATAGCTAGTTTGTGAAACCAAGATTAATCTTACTGGTCACTCCAATTCTGATTTCCCTCAGCAAGTGCTGGTTAAGCCAGTGTGTCTGAATTCCTGGGTCTCTTGAAACCATAGTCAAGGCTACCTGTGGTATCTGAAATGCTACTTCTGGGACTTAAAATGGAAGAAGTTAATATTGCAAAACGGACTTTGATGTGGTATATGATTACAACTGCTAGAATGACTTATGCTCAATGCTGGAAATAGGGTTGCCAACCCCCCCCGGTTTGTCAGGGGTCCCCCATTTTGGGAGGGGTTCTACCCACTGCCGGCCAGATGGCCGGCGGTGTAAGCCCCACCCCCAACACCCACAGCCACCCATCTCTCTCCCTTTAAGTGTGTGGAACCCGTGTTTTCTCCCAAGCCGGATCGCCACAAGCTTGCAGGGAAATGACAGCTTTGCACTCTTAAAAGGGAAATGCGGCTGCTCTTAAAGGGGAAACGCTGGCTCCTGCATTTAAAAGGGAAACGCTGGCTCCTTTAAGTGCAGGAAACTGCTGTTTCTGGAGATCTGGCGCACGGGCGGTTGGGGGGGCGGCAGACATCCCCAACATGACGTCATCACGTCGGGGATGCCCCGCCCCCTCCAGGAACGCCCCCAAAGTCCCCCACTGGGGGTGGAAGATGGACTTGGCAACCCTAGCTGGAAACAAGAAAGAACTCCCGAAATTTGGGAGTGGCTAAAGAAGTTACTCTTTATGGTTGAAATGGATAAAATGACAAGAAAGCTTAAGAATCGGGAAGCAGAAGAATTTTTTGCAGATTGGAAGGACTTTAAAGACTATTTCGAGAAATATTCGGATGTAAAGAACAACCTATTTTGCTTTGACAACTATTGAAGATAGAAGGTTACTTAGAATAAGTTTAAACATATAAGAACAATTGTTAAAAGATATGTTACCTGTAGAAGTTTATTAACGAAAAGGGGAAAGAGAGGAAAAGTATAAGATTTGGGCTGGAGGTTGGAGCACTGCGGGAAGTCAGAAAGGGGGGGTTATTAGGAGAAAGGGATATATGACGGTTTGTAAGGCGATGTACAGTTTGATCTATTGATATATCCTAATAAAAAAATGTTTTTTAAAAAAAGGCTACCTGTGGTCAACCAACCAGCTTCAGATCCTAGCTTGATGGGCCCAGAGTGGATGGGCCGGCATTCAGACAGCCATGCTAACCATAGCTAGGTTAATTCAACCATGGGAATGTTTGACTTCTGAACGAAGCCACCGGCTCTGCCTTTTAGACTTCCAAAAGGACAAAGGCTCCTTATGCTTAAGTATCTGTAAAAGGCGAATGGTGTCCCACCTATTTCACTTCCCTGTTCAATGGATGTCTTTTCCAGGTGGATATCTGGTCCCTTGGAATCATGGTAATAGAAATGATTGATGGGGAGCCGCCATATTTCAACGAGCCGCCTCTCCAGGCCATGCGCAGGATCCGAGACAATTTGCCACCAAGAGTGAAGGATCTGCATAAGGTGAGACTGTCCACCTTTTCGGGGCATGTGCTCACTCATCATCTCCTGTGTACTCCTGAGCAAATAGATCCCAAATATTGGATCTGTCTGTTTTGATCACAAGTTAGGATGACAAGAGGCTCTACCCCAGTTTCCACGCCCCTGTCTTTCCCGGTGGCACAGGGTTGATATACCATAGGGAGCCAGTTTGGTGTAGTGGTTAAGTGCACGGACTCTAATCTGGGAGAACCAGGCTTGATTCCCCACTCCTCCACTTGCAGCTGCTGGATGACCTTGGGCAAGCCATAGTTCTGTCAGAGCTGTTCTCTCAAGGGCAGTCCTCAAAAGAGCTCTCTCAGCCCCACCCACCTCACAGGGTGTCTGTTGTGGGGAGGGGAAGGGAAAGGAGTTTGTAAGCCACTCTGAGACTCTGAGTGAGTGTAGATATATGCATAAAATCCATACATCTGAACAACAGAACTGATATAGATACAATGGATGAACTGACTCCTAGATACAATTCAGGGTGAAATTCAGGCTGGAGGCTTCAGGTCCCTCACGCCCAGCCCTCGGGTCTCAACAAACTGCTTCAAGAATGTGAAAATGGTTTCCTCTCACTTGTGCAGCCACCAAAGACCCTGGCGATGCTTGCCTACGAGTGCAAGTGTAGCTGTCAGTAAATGTAAGGCGGTTGGGAAGACGCGTTGGAAAGAATGTTATATTATTATGTCAGGAGCCATGTTGTAGTGTTATTCGTTTGACCACTGACGAAGGCCAGTTGGGCCGAAATGCATCTGATCAGGGTCAATATTTGTCACTGTTGGATGTCATTGTATGTAGATCATCAGTGATAACTGAGGCTATTGTAAGGGCCAATAGCTGTTTTTAAACTATTGTGAAATAAATACATGCATTTTTGTATATTTGTTAATGTCTGTTAATTTCTAATTTGACTAACAGTATTATTTGGCCTGCATGTTTATGTCTTCTCAACCTTTTTGGTACGGTCAAATCTTCTGCCTTCTCTAAATGGTTCTCCTTCTCTAAACGGTTCCCTGATTTCAGGTGGGGTGTGCATTCCATTAAGCTGAACAAAACAACCCCCCCCCCAAAAAAAAAATACCTTACTGGTATTTTTCAGGGGGTTTTAAGCTGAAAATAAATTAGAATTTCTTCTTGGCTACTGATATATCTGAGCCCGAATAAAAGCCGATATTATTCGGTTTTTATTCTGGTGTAGCTATGAGAAGGCATTTAAAGAGACCTCAGTCTCTTTAAATGCCTTTCACTCACTGAGTTGTTCTGCTGCTGTGGCAGCAACAACACATCTTGGAGAAGGTATTTAAAGAGGGTCTCTTTAAATGCCTTCTCCAAGCCACAATGCCACTGCCAACTTAGCGAGTGAATTTTTTTTCCTGCATTGAAAGTAATGGAGAATGGGGGCGCCTTCTTTGGGGCCCATAGAATTGGACCCCCTGGTCCAATCTTTTTAAAACTTGGGGGGGGGGTTGAGGAGAGGCACCAGCAGCTATGCTGCAAATTTGGTTCCTCTACTTCAAAAACAGCCCCCCAGAGCCCCAAACCAATTCTCCATTACACCCTATGGGTTTCCCAAATATTTCCCAATTCTGAATACCATACTGGTATTGCGTTTTGGGAATATTGGGAAATACCAATATTTTTTGGGTTCAATAGTCTTGAACCCAAAAATACTGTGGTGGGTTTTTTTGCACATCCCTAATTTGAGGGTCGGTTGTCAGTGATGTTCATTGTTGACTTTTTACAGGTTTCCTCAGTCCTCCGTGGCTTTCTCGATTTGATGCTGGTGAGAGAACCTTCCCAGAGAGGAACGGCACAAGAACTGTTGAGGCATCCCTTCCTGAAGCTGGCCGGCCCTCCATCGTGCATCGTGCCACTCATGAGGCAATACCGGCACCGCTGAGGTCAGCCGCTCACTCTGTCTCTCTCTCTCTCTTTCTCTGTGTGGCACAGAAACCCACAGGAAACTGGATGCTGAGCAGAAAGCACTCGTGAGCAGAAACAGCAGAGATAATCGATCGCGGTAGACTTGAGCTCAACACTTTGAAAGAGGCCACTTTAGGATGATGAAGGAATTTCTTCGCTTACAAACTGGATGTGTCGGCAGCTGATACTCCGACACGGGAGGTGTCCTCCACAGTCAGACGGTGTTTTAGCCCGACTGACCTGCGAAGTAGAAGGACGTGACTCTACTTGGGAATGGGGGGGCAGGCTTGTTGCCCAACCGATGGAACACTTGAGTTTTATTTCGAATCTGTGAAATGGCATTTCTACTTCAGAAGAACACTTTTCTGACAAAAAAAAGAAGCACCTTTTTATCTCAGTTGTAGCAGTGTGACGTATTTTGAAATGAATTTGTAATTTTCTGTACATTGCTTTTGATAATTTACAGTACTTTGATGTCATAACGGTAGTGCTGGTAGAGGTTGTGGGTGTGAACTTGGCGAGCATTTGAGCGAGACGTTTTCCTACTTTTGTATGTCTTTCGAAGAGAGAGAGGGGACTCAAGAAACCTTTCAGCGGCTCAGAATGTTGACGAGGTCTTCCCCCCCCCCGCCTCCCCTAGTCGAGCATTACATCTTCATTTTGCAAACGTTTAAATTGCAAAGTACGTTTTCACCCTCCCTGAAATAATATTTAAGGATTTTAGCATTGTTTGGAAGAACTAAGGACCTTGCAAAATGTGAAGGGCTGTTTCATATCAATATGTTTTATCGCGTCCTAATTGCAAGTGTTGTGTAGTAGTTAGCGCGCACAGGAAGTGCCACAGAAATCAGCTACCACGGGAGGACCAGAAATGAGGGTTTGATTGCCATCTGGTAAGATTTTCACTTGGTGGCCACCTCCACCAGGGTGGGCGGCAAGAGTTGAGTTGGTGGGGAAGGGTGTGGCTTTGGGGGGCTTCTCCCATTTCTTGCTGTAGGGAACAGGGTGCAATTCTTCTGTGCGCTTTTTAGCCTTGCAGGTACACATGTGGCTGACGGGAGTGCCACATGTTTCTCCAGGAGGCCACAGGCACATCCATGTTTGTGATGGAGCAATGACCTTGGCGGGGGGTGGGGGTGGGGGTGGAAGAGGGCATCTTACCCGGGGCCCTTGAGGACCTGAAGACAACCCTGGCACCCACCTCTGATGGTATAGGTTTGCCCTCAATATTACCAGCGGTGGCAGCACTTGGGTGTTTCTGCTTACGTGCCATGACCTTTAGGACCGGCCCTGCACATTGTCCCAGGAAGTGAAATTCCTCCTCCCTTGCCGGGATTCCACAATCCCGTTCTCACTGCCTATCATGGACTGCGGAAACATTGGGGGGGGGCACCATGGCACGTGACTAATGGGGTGCTTTCGGTTTGGTGGGGGGACACGCAAGTTGTACAGACCTTTTAAAGTTCTGCAGTTGCGGCAGAAGATATACGATGTTTGTGCAAGAAGTAGACAGAAGCATCCAGCTGAGTTGCGCATGCAAGTACCCACGCGCACCATGCACCCTCACAGCTTTTGAGATTCGGTTGCTTGTCACTGTTTTCAGCGCGACATGCATACTCACACCCAAAAAAAGTTACAGATCTGTATTCACTACTAGCAATAAGGACGTTTCTTCACGTTCAGCTGTGGTGATTCCCACCGGTGCAACCTTCGTCTTCGTTACGAAATTCGTGCTTTGGGGATCAAACCCTGGCTCAAGAAGCCCGGCTGCTGAGTGGGCATTTTCCAATTCGGAATAAAAAAGTGTTGTAAGAGTATGTTGATGTGTTTGCCATACGGGGAGGGGGGGGATGTCTAAATCCTTTTGGAATGTTAATTCAGCAGTGACTACTACAACCGATTTTGTGTTGCTCGTCGGATAGATTTGCATGTTAACCATAGGCTTATAGAGATTTGCCCTTATAAGTGCTCCATAATTATTTCAGCAATGAAATACTTGATTTAATATATTTTTTTCCAAAAAAAAAAATTATGCATAATATGAAAGCCATGTCTTTTCCAGCTTTTTTTTTTGGTAATTATTGATCCCACTTGAAAATTATATCTGACTCTGAATTGGACATATCACGTTAGATCATTTTGCATTTTGTTGGATTTTTTGCCCCCCCCCTCCCCCGGCCAATAAGTTGGTCATTATTTAATGTAATAAAAGAGGAAGAAAAACCAGACGTCCCAGTGCTGCTGTTTCAAGACTCCGTTACAAATAAGTGCAAGAACAAACGTCAGAATTTAGACCGGCACGTGAAGGAAATATCTCTGCAGGTTGCATGCAGAAGTTGCTCGTTGTTGTGAAATGTTTTGGATTTCCTGTCTTTTCATTTATTTATTAACATTCTGTCCCTCCATCAAGGCTGTGTACAGGTGTCAGAGTCCTGCAGCAATCAGTTCCGCACAACTTTCTTTCCAAAGGAGTAAAGTTTATTGGAGTCTGTAAAGGCAAGTCATCTGCACGTACATTTAGTGTCAGGATTGAAAGGAAGCGCATGTAGCCAAAAGATATACTTGATTCAAAGGGTCAGGAGATGGTCTTGGGCCAATCAGAATCAAAGCAAGAGCCCACCTAAGCTAGCCGGCTATACATTCCCAGAGAATAGAGCAACAAGGTACCAACGTCACAGTCTCAGGCTACAGGGCGATAAAGAAGAGGGAGAATCAAAACATAACATTCCAAGCCAAGCGTAATTCGTCCAGCAGCAAGCATCCCCCCCCATCCCAACCATGGCAGCTGAATAGCTGACAACAGGGTCCACCCTAACCCTAATATCTACCCAGTGAGTGGTGGGTCTGTGGCTTGGGTGCTGAGCACCGTCTTTGCAGACAGAAGGTCCCTGGTTCAGTCCCCGGCATCTCCAGTTAAAGGGCCTCGGGCAGCAGGAAGTGCCGGAAGAAATCTCTCTACCCATAACCTGGAAAGAGGCAGCAAATCAGAGTAGACCTGACTGATGGGGCACAGCAGCTTCTTACATTTTTGGGGGGGAGGGGTTGATATCAGCGAGGAAAAAATGCTCTGGGGTTGGAACGGCAGCCCAAGAGTGGAATGGCAGCCCCTGGGATTTGGATCGGTGCTCCGGAGGGTTGTCGTTCTAGTCCCAGAGCAGTGTATATTTGATTATACAAAGGATGTTGACAAGCTTGAGCGTGTCCAGAAGAGGGCTACCAGGATGGTGAGAGGGTTGGACTCCAAGTCTTACAAGGAAAGGCCGAAAGAGTTGGGTCTGTTTAGCCTGGGAAAGAGAAGGCTTAGAGGGGACACAATTGCAGTCTTCAAGTATCTGAAGGGCTGTCATGTAGAAGATGGAGCGGATCTATTCTCTCTTGCTCTGGATTGCAAGACTAGATTGAATGGGTGGAAATGACAAGGGAGTCGTTACCGGCTAAATATCAGGAGAAACTTCCTGTCAGAGTGGTTGAGCAGTGGAACAGACTGCCTCGGGAGGTGGTGGATGCTCCTTTGCTGGACGTTTTCAAGCGGAGGGTGGACGACCATCTTTCGGGTATGTTGTAGGGCTCTCTTTCGGCTCTGCTCCTGCAGAGTGCAGGGGGTTGGACTAGATGACCTGCAAGGTCCCTTCCAACTCTAACATCCTGGGATTCTATGATCCCAGGAACCGTCACTCCACTCTGGGGGATGTCATTCCAATCACAGCGTGGTGGCTGAGCCAGGGTGGTGTCGTGGTTAAAAGCGGCAGACTGTGATCTGGAGAACCGGGTTTGATTCCCCACTCCTCTTCCACATGCAGCCTGCTGGGTGACCTTGGGTCAGTCACAGTTCTCTCAGAGCTCTCTCAGCCCCACCCGCCTCACAAGGTGCCTGTTGTGGGGAGGGGAAGGGGAAGGTGATTGTGAGCCCCTCTGAGGCTCCTTAAGGTAGGGGAAAGTGAGGTGTAAAAACCTTCTCTTCTTCACAGAACACTTATTCTCCTGCCAGGGACTGTCATGCTAAGCCCAGAGCAGTCTATCCAGACCTCGGGGCCATCGTTCCAATTCTGGGGACTTTCATTCCAGGCCCGAGGCAGGTTCCATTCCACAGTTTCACTGCAACTTTTCTCTGCTGTAATACATCCAGTCAATTGGCATTCCCTGCTACCATTATATCCAATGGTGGATGTATGCCAGCCAGAACAAAGAGTGGGCCTGTGGCTCAGTGTGGAAGAGCCTCCGCTTGGCATGCAGAAGGTCCCGGGTTCAATCCCCGGCAACATCTCCAGGTAAAAAGGACCAGGCAGCAGGTGACGGGAAAGATCTCTTCCTGAGACTCTGGAGAACGGCTGCCAGTCAGAGTCTGACTGGTCTTCACAAACCAGCAGTTTGACTCAGTTTGAGGCAGCTCCATCTATTCAATTGAGCCAGAAGCAAGTCCACTCAAAACAGGGCTCACTTGAAATTGCAAACTGCTCGGCCATAAAAGCATGTGGAGTATCTGATGTGTGACAAAACAAACAATGTGAGTAGGTTAAGATCAATTTTTTGAATGTGTCATTTATGAGAATTGCAACGTCATCCACAAAGAGATAAGAACGTAACATAAGAGAAGCCCATGTTGGGTCAGGCCAGTGGTCCATCCAGTCCAACACTCTGTGTCACACAGTGGCCAACAATACCAGGGGCCATCAGGAGGCCCACCAGTGGGGCCAGGACACTAGGAGCCCTCCCACTGTGGCCCCCCCCCCCAGCACCAAGAATCCAGAGCATCCCTTGCCCCAGCCCGAGAGTTCCTATCTCCCCCTTGTGGCTAATAGCCACCAATGGACCTCTGCTCCATATGCTTATCCGATTCCCTCTTATAAGAACATAAGAGAAGCCAATGTTGTATCAGGCCAATGGCCCATCCAGTCCAACGCTCTGTGTCAAACAGCGGCCCAAAATACCAGGTGCCATCAGGAGGTCCAGCAGTGAGGCCAGGACACTAGAAGCCCTCCCACTGTTGCCCCCCCTCCAAGCACCAAGATGACAGAGCATCACTTGGCGCAGAGTCCCTATCTATACCTTGTGGCTAATAGTCACTGATGGACCTCTGCTCCACATGCTTATCTAATTCCCTCTTGAAGCCGTCTGTGCTTGCAGCCGTCGCCACCTCCTGCGGCAGGGAATCTCTTCCATTCTGGAACCACGTGGCAGAGATTCCATAGAAGACTCACAATACAAGAACTCGTGGGCACTCTATGAAATTGCTGAGCGGTCGGGTTAGAATGGATAAGAGGAAGTACTTCTTCACCCAAAGAGTGATTAACACATGGAATCCACTGAGAAGATCACCGGATCTTTTCAGCTAGGTGCCAAACATCTTGAACGTATGCCCAACGGGTTTGTCTTGTGTCCGTGTGTGTGTTTTCCAGAATTGTGCATGCATAAAAATGCTGCCAATCCGAAGAGACTCAAGACGAAAGGCAATGGCACAGCAATATATCAAAACAATAAAAAAATGCATGTGCCCAAATTTAACATCAATGGTCAATACATTTAATTAGATATATAAAGTAGAACAAATTTTCCAAAAACAGGCCCGTCAAGTCAGCTGGCAAAACACCACCACATCCTTACCGATTAAGGACTTTCTTGAATTCACAAAAGTTGTGTGCCAAAACTCCACTTGTGAATTTCTACTTGTATTCAATTTCACCAGTCAATTTCTATCTCTTTTTGGAAAATGTGTTCCACTTTATATATCTAATTAAATCTATTGAGCATTGAATCCAAAGAGACTGGCAGCCACAAATGTTGCAAAAAGCTACCTAGATGAACAGGGAATGGTAGCTTTTTTTTAAAAAATGCAACATTTATTTATGACTGATGTATGTGATTTGTGACTGATGTAACTGTGTATTTAAACAATTTCCTGCCAAGCAGAGCAGTGGATTGGCAAGGAGGAGCCAAGTAGAACTCAATGGGGGTATGTGAGAAGAAGTGTGTGAACAAAGCCGAATGCTCCATGCTGCGCTGTTCGGAATGAATACAGCAGGGCAATCCACTGAATGGGCACACAACGGTCAATGAACAGATGACCGGGCCGCTGGAAAAGCAGCTCCCCCTTCACCACCGGCGAGCAGAGCACAGAACACACCAGTGGCTGCTGGAGCACCGTGAACCTTCACGAAATAAACGATCACTGGACCCGGGTCGGGGAGGGGGCCATTCCTCACCACCACCCCCAGGGGGCTTCCCCTTGGCTTGAGTCACGGAAGTGCTGGAAGACATTTTTGCAGAACCTTCAAACGTTTTATTAATATCTCGTTATTCATAGAGAAGCTGAGGTCATTTCCAAGTGAATGTCACCAAAATAATCTTTTTTATATATCTGTAGATTTGCATACATTTTAAAAGTGCTCTAGATTAATCAACATCATTTGGGATTGATTGTTTCCCTTCCCCATATATATATTTATATATATCTATATACACAGATATATTTATAACACCTGAAGATATCTGCATAGTAATATGAATATTCTGTTGCTGTTGCCTTGTGAAATCATCGTGTTGCAGCGAGCATTTTGTCAATCACAGTACATGCAAGGGGCCTCGCCCAGAAGCATTTCTCAGTTGGCTGGCGGGGGTGGGATGCCCTGACACACAGCCACTGTCATAAAGTTGCCCTGACGCCAGAGCATTCCCAAAAAAAGCAGATTAAAGAAAGAAAAGCTAAAATTACAGAACCTTGTTGGCCAATGGTTTGGAAAAAATTAAAGCTGAAATCAGCTGGCGGGATGGTGAGCATTGTCAGGTTAGCAGGGCGTGGCTGGTATTTGTTCAAGATGGCGTTATTCCTTAGGGGGAGCGGAGGAAGAGAAGGCAGCCCTACATTCCTTGCTTAGAACTCTTTTCCTTCCATTTTTTGGTGTTCTGAGAATACAGGGCCTTCGTCATCACCCCAGCCAGTTTCTCAGAGCAAAATCCCGGTGGGTTGCTGGTCTGGTCTGAAGCAATGGAACAAAGTTTTGAGTCTGGTGGCGCCTTTAAGACCAACACATTTTAAAGTTTGTTGGTCTTAAAGGTGCCACTGGACTCAAATCTTTGTTTCTGAGAAAAACGTGAGGGCCAGTGAGAGCCATCGTGGTTAGAATGTCGGACTGGGGTCTAGAAGACGCAGGTTCGAATTTCCACTCTGCCGTGGGAGTCTGTTGGGGAGCGCTGGGTTAGTCCCTCTCTCAGCCTAACCTGCCCAAACGGGGGGGGGGGTTGTGAGGTTAAAATGGAGGGGGGGAGCCATTGTGGGTCCGCAGTTGGGAGGGGGGAAGAGGGTTATAAATATCAAAGGAAATCCCAACCTTTTCTCTGGGGAAGGGAGAAAGTGAGGGGGAGGGAAGGAGTCTGGCAAATGCAGGAAAAGATTCAATTCACAATGATGGCTTTCCGGGGAAGAAAACGTTGTTCTGGGCTCTAAATATTAAACGGTTGAGACATGGCTGCTCTCCCCACCAGCCTTCTCCGTTGGGTCATTAAAGAATAGATCGTTTCTTGGTGTGGGGCCCCCTGACCTGTCAGGGGGGGGGAAGGAAGTGCTTTTGCTTTGGCCGCCTGACGGCCCCTCCACCAGCTACCCCATGTGTTTGTACTCGGATCTGTCTCGTGGGATCGGAACTTGGCTAGTCGCCGTCATTTTGAGATGGACGTGGTAGATCCCGAGAGTTATCACAATGACCAGTCCCAAAATCAAGCCCAGAATGAGAGGGAGGGTCTCTTCTAGTTGTTCCCGTTGGTCCACGGGACATTTATGCTCTGCAGGAGAGAGAGAGAGGGAGGGAGAGAGTTATCACAAATAAGACTCTTCTTTGAAACAAAAGATGACATACCAGATGCAAATGAAATTTTAATTTCTTATTTTGGAAATCAACAATGCTTAAAAATGGCCCTTCCTCTACTCTACTTTAGGTGCCAGAGGATATTTCCACAAACTCTCATCGCCTGAATCAGAATAATTATGTTTTCTTTCTTTCTTTCTTTCTTTCTTTCTTTCTTTCTTTCTTTCTTTCTTTCTAGAACTGGACCTATTTGTCTTCAGAAACCAAAGATTTCTATACCTTTTTATTATGCATATTCATAGCATTAAATGTTTTTTACACAAAAAACCCCAAAAAAATTTTTTAAAAAAAAACAACAAAATTTTATCCACATGGCTAAACTTTCTTTCCCTCAGCAGTTACAGCTGCTGCCATCTCTTCAAACATGTTTCCTCCTTCCCCCTTCAGCTCTCACCGATACTTCACAAAACCATCTGGTGGTATCCTAGAACGATTCATGCCTATGGAGAAAATTTATTTATTTATTTTATTCAACTTCTATCCCCCCCCCTTCCCGCACGGCAGGCTCAGGGCGGGTTACATCAGATTTAATTAAAATACCATATATAAAATACAAAGGAATTAGTAAAAATACAATTAAAACTCTAATAAATTACAACTCCTCCTGATGGCACTGGTATTTCTGGCCACTGTGTGATACAGAGTGTTGGACTGGATGGGCCTTTGGCCTGATCCAACATTGGCATCTCGTATGTTCTCTTATGTTCTTATGTAACTGTATCCTTCAGCCGGTGCAGTTGTCCTTAGAATTAAGTCTCACAGATGCCATCTCTGGTAAGCAGTTCTGACCCACTGAGGGGAGACCCAAAAAAGAGGGATGGATGTCCGTCACTCTAGTTAAAAGCCTGGTGGAAGAACTCCGTCTCGCAGGCCCCGGAGGGACATCCATCACTTTAGTTAAAAGCCTGGCGGAAGAGCTCCGTCTCGCAGGCCCTGTAGAACTGTAAAAGGTCCCGCAGGGCCCTGATCTCGTATGGGAGCTCATTCCACCAGGTAGGTGCCAGGGCCGAAAAGACCCTGGCCCTAATCGAGGTGAGACGGATGTCCCTGCGGTGTTGATTGGCAGATCGTAAAACCCTTCAGGGCTCATAGAAAAAACATCAGCCAGCCCTCCTGAGCCATCAGCCAAATGAAGGCCTGGCCGAGAAACATCTGCAGCAGTCTTTTTCACAGGTATTACTTGGAAACTAATCAATAAGGGAGCACCCTCGTTAGGGGGGACACACTGGGTTGGATCCAGCCATCCACGCACAGAAGAAGACTCCTTGTTTTCCAGCCTGGTCTCCTGTTCCCGCAGTCCCTTCCCACCCCCTGAAGAAGGACCATCATGTGTGACCACGGGGCCCATGCAAAGGAAAAGCCTTGCTGGCCAGGGGGCTGCAGTGAGGAGGGGCAAGGGGACGAAATGGACCCCTCTCCCCAGTGGAGCAGGTCTTGTCGAAAAGGAAGGAGCAGCGATTTCACCCCTCATCCTCCCTCACTCGAGTCTCCCCACCGACTTTGCAGACTTCCTCTGTAATGTATTCTGAGGCTAGCTCACCATGCGGTCATGCGAAGCCGCCAAGCTCCGCTCCGAGAGACAATGGGCCAAGCAGATCCTAGCTTGCACCAATCGTGGGGCTGGGGTCCTAGCCAGGACCTATGGAACTCTCAGCCACTGTAAATATCCTATCACGGTTGTGGGTGTGTATCATGGGTGTGAGTGTAATGCAAATAAAAGCCAGCCTGCGAGCCGGGGTTCCTTGTCTTGTTCCGTACCTAAATAAATGTCTGAGCTGAAATCACTGCCTCTTGCTCAGTACATTTCACCGGCGACGAAAGTGGGATTATAACTCCCATGAACAACGACCATGAAGATCCGAGCATCACATCACACTCCAGCACCGAAAGCAACGCACCCCGCTCGGCATCATGCCCACTTCTCCGGTCACAGCACACCGCGCCGCTCCACTCGCCACACCACACCACGCGCCACTGACTCCAGGTCCAGCACAGCACCGCGTTTCCTCCTCCACATTTCATCCTCCACACAGATCCCATGACCCTGGGCATCACACTTCTGGGTGCTGGGAAAGGCGGTGGGTACAGAGAGGAACATAGTCCCGTATACAGAGTGGCAGAATCCATGCCCAGGATATCCCGGGAGAAAGGTGGGGTGATAAATGGTCAGGAGACGGGCGGGCTTATAAATATTTTAAATAAAGTAACGTCACAAAAAGCAAAGAGAATGAAGGATTTTTTAAAAAAACAGACAACAAAAAGAGAGATGCCGATGACAGGAAAGGACCTTCAGCTCACACGGGGCGGCGGGGGGGGGGGTATCCACGTGTTTGACAGTTGCTGATCTGTCTTGGGGCACAAAAGGATCCTTTCAAGACACCCCAAATCAAGTGTGCAGGTGAAGAAGGTAAGACTTTCTTTGGCTTCCCTGCTGCATCCAACTGTGTGATCTCTTGCTTAACTTGCACATTTTGAAAACGAGGCCTATCTGCCATCCCAAATCACTCTTCGGAGTCTGATGTCGCAGGAGGCGAAGAAACTGGAATATCCCCACAGAAGACCTGGATGCCACGACACTGCGCCATCTGCTCCGGACCGAGCGATCATCAAGTAGAAGGAAACGCATCGTGTGTGTGTGTGTGTGTGTCAAAGTAGTTGGTGTGTGTCAAAGTAGTTGTTCCCTGTGCTGAGATTCTGGAGTAACACAGGATGCATGCCCTTCTGTTCCTATTTACACTTTTCATATTTTACACATTGTAAAGTCACAACATCAAGCACTCTCAGAGCAACAGAAGGTGAAACTGGGAATGAGCTGAAACAGTAAACAGAAGTGTGTGTGGGGGGGGTTAGACAGCAGTGTTCCCTCTAAGCTGAGTCAGTGTGAGCTAGCTCACAGTTTTTTAGCCTCCGGCTCACACATTTTTGTCTCTGCTCAGAAAGGACGACCACAGAGGAAACTAATTGATGCAGGAGCCAAATCGCTTGCTCATGACTTCATTGCCAGTTGCTCACAAAGTAGGATTTTTGCCCACAAGACTCCGCTGAGAGCGAGCGTTGGTAGGCAGACGGAGAGGACAATGGCCGTATCTGGTCAGGCCCCTCTCGGAGGTGCTGGGGATCTTCACGGCCCAGAATTGCTTTCTGCACTGGGAACTGCCCCCGTCACCGGAGGGAGGATTGTGAAATGACGTCATATAAAGCCGTGGCAACAGAACAGAAATGAGCAGCCACAGGCTGGGCCGGGGCCGGGACAGGGGGACACAACATTGCCGTGGTCAAGCCATCTCAGCCGTGATAGAACCAGCTACACCAGATGTCCTCCAGTTGAAGAGCTGACACAATTAAGGGATGGAATTTGCCATCACTGTTTGTGGCGGGCTCTTCCTTCTTGGGAGGTTTCCAAAAAGAGGCCAGGTGGCCTTCTGACAGCAATGTGGATTCTATGAACTTTGGCAGCTCACAAGAGGGAGGGCAGGTTGAGAGGCAGTTTGGTGCAGTGGGCTAAGTGCACGAACTCTAATCTGGAAGAACCGGGTTTGATTCCCCCACTCCTCCACTTGCACCTGCTGGATGGCCTTGGGCAAGCCCTAGTTCTGATAAGGGCTGTCCTTGAAAAAAGAGCAGTTTCTGTCAGAGCTCTCTCAGCCCCACCTACCTCACAGGGTGTCCGTTGTGGGGAGGGGAAGAGAAAGGAGTTTGTGAGCCACTCTGAGACTGAGTGAAGGGCGGGGGGGATTAATCCAATCTCTTCTTCTTCTTCCGAGTTGCCTCAATGCTTAGTTCTCGTGGCCCTTTCTTACACGCCCAGGGAAATGCTGATGGCCACGTTGGGGTCAGGAAGCAATTTTCCTCCAGGCCAGTTTGGCTGGAGATCCTGGAGGTTTTTGTCATATTCTGGGCGTGGAACAGGGGTCACTGCCGGTGTGCATTTGTGAATTTCCTGCCTTGTGCAGCAGGGGGCTGGACTAGACGACCCTGGAAGTCCCTTCCAACTCTCCATGATTCTATGACAACCATTGGCTTGGTGGCGCTGCAAAGTGCTTATGACATCTTATGACCACCCCTCGTGGGGCTTTCACAGCCAGAGACGTTCAGAGGTGGCTTTGCCCTTGCCGTCCTTGGCGGCCCCCCATCCAAAGAGTAGCCTGCTTCGCTTCCGAGATCTGATGAGATCGGGCCAGCCGGGGCCATTCTGGCCATGCCAGCCACGGTTTAGGTGGTGTTGAAGGAACAGAGCGCTGATCTGTCGACGGCTCTCAGTGAGAGAACCCAGAGGCCTTCCTGCAGACAACGGAGCCCTTTTTGTCCCACTCGGGCAGCTCCTCCTCCACTTGAAGAGCCACTGAAGTTGGACGAAGAGATGAAGAAGAAGAGATTGGATTTATACCCCGCCCTTCACTACCCAGAGGAGTCTCAGAGCGGCTCACGGTCTCCTTTCCCTTCGCCTCCCCACAACAGACACCCCCTGTGAGGTAGGTGGGGCTGAGAGAACTCTTTCAAGGACTGCCCGTGAGAGAACAGCTCTGAGAGAACTTGTGACTGACCCAAGGTCACCCAGCAGCTGCAAGTGGAGGAGTGGGGAATCAAACCTGCTTCTCCCAGATTAGAGTCCGTGCACTTAACCCCGACACCAAACGAAGGCTCCTTCAGCTGGGTGAAGACTCCTTGGGAGAAGGTTGGATCCACACCAGAGTATGTCTGAATACTGGTTCTGGGGCGGGGGGGTGGGGGTGGAGGATTAACCATAGAGATGGGATGTTGGCTTCATTCCTTGCTGGGAGGCCTCCCAGAAATATCCATCTGGCCACGGCTGGAAACAAGTCGCTGCACGAGAGTCTTCTTCTGTTATGCTCTTGACTATGTTTAGGATTGGGGTATCCATATGCCAACCATTTAAAAAAAAAAACCACACAGCTAGAGCCAAACTTTCAAAGAAGCTGGAAGTCTGCGTGTGCTTCTGCCAGTTGCTGGAGCCAGCGGAGCCCGTAGAACATCCAGTCAGTCAGAAAAGCAAGCCAGGAAACGCTCCTACCCCAAAGCCTCTGCGCGGAACTGGAGTAGGTGAAACAAAGACGGCTATAAAAAGCATTCTCGACATAGTCCTTTTGTCCGCACGAGGGACGCATTGTTTTGCCAGAGCAGTGATTAATCGCCACTGTGGAACCACAGGACCCTCAGGGGCGCCCGTGGTGCCCTCGACAAGAGGAAGACAGCAGGTCTGAGGGCTGGGCTTGGGGTCTGGGGTTTTGCTCTTAATGTCTCTGATCCTGAATAAAGCTGGCTCCTGAATGACTTTAGCAATGGTGACATGCAACCGACTAATCACAGATCACTCACCTTAAGGTGCTGCTGGACTCCTGCTCTTTTCTCCTGCTACGGACAGACTAGCACGGGTCCTTTCCACACTAGACCTTAAATCCTGGCTCAACCCTGTCCCCAAACTCACATTCTACACTAAACGTGAGTTCAGCCCTGTAACTATCTCGGGGTATTTTTACATTCTGCACCACACGCAAGTTCACCCCTGTCATTATCTCGGGGTGTTTTTTGTTTCCACACTACATTGAGGTCACCCCTGTTTCGCCCCACACTTGTCCTGGGATAAACGGATACTATTAAAACCAGGGATAAATGCAAAGTATCGTGTCGCAAGTTGAACTCTGATAAAACCAGGGAGGAGATCCAAGTGCGGAAAGGACCAGGGTGACCCATTTAAATCACAGGTGAGAGAGAGAGAGAGAGAGAGAGAGAGAGAGAATCCTGAATCTGGTATACAGTATTTACTCCAACAAAAAGTCATTTTCTTTTTACCCCAGAGATGCCATCAAAAAAGAAGGGGGTCATCTTACATAAGAACATCAGAGAAGCCAGTGCTGGATCAGGCCAATGGCCCATCCAGCCTATCACTCTGTCACACAGTGGCCAAAAATACCAGGTGCCATCAGGAGGTCCACCAGTGGGGCCAGGACACTAGGAGCCCTCCCACTGTTGACCCCCAGCACCAAAAATACAGAGCATCACTTGCACCAGACATAAGAACCTAAAAGAAGCCAGTGTTGGATCAGGCCAATGGCCCAGCCAGTCCAACACTGTCACACAGTGGCCAAAAATACCAGGTGCCACCAGGAGGTCCAGCAGTGGGGCCAGGACACTAGAAGCCTTCCCACTCTTGCCCCCCCCCCAAGCACCAAGAATACAGAACATCCCTTGCCCCAGACATAAGAACATCAGAGAAGCCACTGTTGGATCAGGCCAATGGCCCATCCAGTCCAACACTCCGTGTCACACAGTGGCCAGAAACACCAGGTGCCATCAGGAGGTCCACCAGAGGGGCCAGGACACTAGAAGCCCCCCACTATTGCCCCCCCAAGCACATTTGCATACAAGTTACAGTGAAGTCCAGTAATTTTTGGGTTTGGGGGTCTGTGTGTATACTTTATAATGTCACATCTTTGCCACTAATTTTGAGAACTGTGAACAAATCGCAGCTCCCAATGCAGACCTGAAATGTTTTCCAGGATTCTGGGGTGATCCAGAAACATGAAGGTTCATTTTTGTCCCGTCCCACTTTGTTAATTCCCATTTTGATCCCCTTCTGCCACCACCAAATAACTCCCCTTCCCCCCACAATGCAGGGGCCTCCCCTCAGAGGCTAGAGAAGAGCCGGCTTCACAGTTGCCATCAACCCAAAGAGAGGGAGGAGGCCTGGAACTCACTGAGGGTCACAGCTTGCTTGGTGCCCCGGCCGTGGCTGTTTTGCGGTGGAAGCCCCCTAGCAGCCACGCGCCCCACTGGGCGAGGGCCTTGCCCACTTCCCTGGAACACGGGGGGCAGGTGCCACAGTGGGGAACAGTGCTCAGAAGAGCCACAGGTACCAAGTCAAAGAGCCACGTGTGGATCCTCCTGAGCCACTGAGCCTCACTGCCCCAATGCCTCCCCTCACAAGCATTTTCTTCCTGCACCTGCTTCTAACAAAACACTAACTTCATCCAATTCAACAGAGCAAATCATTGGATACTTTGAGTTTTAGGCAGAATATCCATGTCTAGATTGCTATCTGGGAACAGACAGTCCCAAATGCAAATCAATAATAATAATTTAAAAAACCACACACACACACACAACACAATGAGGATGATGGAAGAGCCCCAACTTCCTCGGAGTTCTGAGAAACCCGCGCTGTTGCCCCAGCGCCTCGTCTCGCAGGCCACCTGCCGTGGGAAACTAGAGACAGGCCCAAAGTATCCTGGCCCAGCCCTCAACCGCTCAGCTTTTACTCTGCTGCTGGACATGAACAGGCAAAGCAGCTATGCAAAGATCAGGCTGGTGCAGCTTCCTGCAAGATCCATGGCTCAGTGGCAGAGCCTCTGCTTGGCATGCAGGAGGCCCCAGGTTCAGTCCCCGGCAGCATCTCCAGCTGAAATTAAATGGCAGTGGGTGATGGGAAAGACCTTTCCCTGCCGGAGGCCCTGGAGACCCACTGCCAGAAAACGCGGGGGGAAGGCGTGGCTATTTGCGCCATCGCATTTTGATCCGCCATGCAATCAGACGCAATGGCAGCGCACCAGGGTTTCATCCTTTGGCACGCGCGCTGCAAAGAGGATGGCCGGAGGGGCCACAGTGGGGAACAGTGCTCAGAAGAGCCACAGGTACCAAGTCAAAGAGCCACGTGTGGATCCTCCTGAGCCACTGAGCCTCACTGCCCCAATGCCTCCCCTCACAAGCATTTTCTTCCTGCACCTGCTTCTAACAAAACACTAACTTCATCCAATTCAACAGAGCAAATCATTGGATACTTTGAGTTTTAGGCAGAATATCCATGTCTAGATTGCTATCTGGGAACAGACAGTCCCAAATGCAAATCAATAATAATAATTTAAAAAACCACACACACACACACAACACAATGAGGATGATGGAAGAGCCCCAACTTCCTCGGAGTTCTGAGAAACCCGCGCTGTTGCCCCAGCGCCTCGTCTCGCAGGCCACCTGCCGTGGGAAACTAGAGACAGGCCCAAAGTATCCTGGCCCAGCCCTCAACCGCTCAGCTTTTACTCTGCTGCTGGACATGAACAGGCAAAGCAGCTATGCAAAGATCAGGCTGGTGCAGCTTCCTGCAAGATCCATGGCTCAGTGGCAGAGCCTCTGCTTGGCATGCAGGAGGCCCCAGGTTCAGTCCCCGGCAGCATCTCCAGCTGAAATTAAATGGCAGTGGGTGATGGGAAAGACCTTTCCCTGCCGGAGGCCCTGGAGACCCACTGCCAGAAAACGCGGGGGGAAGGCGTGGCTATTTGCGCCATCGCATTTTGATCCGCCATGCAATCAGACGCAATGGCAGCGCACCAGGGTTTCATCCTTTGGCACGCGCGCTGCAAAGAGGATGGCCGGAGGGAATAGGCGCGCACTGGCGCGATCACACCGAACAAGTCCGTCTGCAGCCCGTGGCAAACCATTTGCTAGTAGATCTTTGCAGGTACTTTTTAACTGTGCATCTTTGGCGGCACGCCACGGGTACGCTATGCTTGCCAGATGTTGCGGTGTGATCGCGCCCCGAAAATCCGCCCAGCATTCGTGCCTTTCATGTGGCAAATTCTCCGCATGACCGGGGCCTGAGTAGACAAGACTGACTTTAATGGACCGAGAAAAGAAGAGAAGAGACTGGATGTATACCCCATGGCCCTTCCCTATCCAAGGGAGTCTCAGAGCGGCTGACAAACTCCTTTCCCTTCCCCTCCCCACAACAGACACCCTGGGAGGCAGGCGGGGTTGAGAGAGCTCTGACAGAAACTGCTCTTTTTCAAGAACACCTGTGCCAGAGTTATGGCTTGCCCAAGGTCATCCAGCCAGGTGCAAGCAGAGGAGTGGGGAATCAAACCCGGCTCTCCCAGATTAGAGTCCGCGCACTTAACCACTGCACCAAGCTGGCACTACACCAGACCCCAAGGGGGGGGGGTCTGGTTCAGTAGAAGGTGGCTTCGTGTGTTCTAGAAGCCAACGAAGGGGGGTGGATTCTCCCACTCGTGAAGCAGAGGAGCCACTTAAATATGGAGACACACAATCCCAAGGGACTGCTAGGCGTGACCTGAGTTGGGCTGGGAATCCCCAACCTGAATCGTGGGACACCCGACTTCTGGCCACTGCAGGGTTGCTTCCTGCTCCGGCCTTCCCTCCCTGAACGTTCCCTCAAGCTGAAGCAGACGTGGGGCTCCACGTGTCACGGTCAGTACAGGTAGAGCCCTGGAGCAGGAGGAACAGCCCCCCCACACCCCATTTCATCTTCAGAAAACAGTATGGGAGGGGTGGCTGGAGCTCCTCCTTCCTCCCACACCAAGATCATGCGCAGGAACCTCCCTGCAGGGCTTGGGAACAATATTTCCCAGCTGTCGCATGTCCCAGGAGTCAGGTTGGGGAAACCCCCCCCCCCTAGCCCAACTCCAGCCCCACACACCCTTTAGTTGGGAACCAAGGCTGGAAAAGGCCATTCAGCTCTGCTGAGCAGAAGGGCTGGAGCCACCCCGTCAGGGTGAGATGCTCCACATGCGCAGAGGGTCTTACTTCCGGGCAGGAAAAGACACAGCTCCCGGCCGTGGGTGTTCCACCAGGAAGTCAAGAGACTTGTGCCTCCTTTGGCCTGACTGCACTGTACAAAGTCTGTCTAGTTCAGAAGGTACCCAAACGGTCTCTTTTAGCCATTATACAGAACCCAAAGTCAAATGGGGAATTAGCACACATGGCGTGAATCAGGGACTTTACAAGAAGAAGGAGGAGGAGGAGGAAGAGATTGGATCTATACCCCATGGCCCTTCACTACCCAAGGGAGTCTCAGCATTTCATCTTCAGAAAACAGTATGGGAGGGGTGGCTGGAGCTCCTCCTTCCTCCCACACCAAGATCATGCGCAGGAACCCCCCTGCAGGGCTTGGGAACACTATTTCCCAGCTGTCACATGTCCCAGGAGTCAGGTTGGGGACCCCCCCCCCGCCCAACTCCAGCCCCACACACCCTTTAGTTGGGAACCAAGGCTGGAAAAGGCCATTCAGCTCTGCTGAGCAGAGGGGCTGGAGCCACCCCGTCAGGGTGAGATGCTCCACATGCGCAGAGGGTCCTACTTCCGGGCAGGAAAAGACACAGCTCCCGGCCGTGGGTGTTCCACCAGGAAGTCAAGAGACTTGTGCCTCCTTTGGCCTGACTGCACTGTACAAAGTCTGTCTAGTTCAGAAGGTACCCAAACGGTCTCTTTTAGCCATTATACAGAACCCAAAGTCAAATGGGGAATTAGCACACATGGCGTGAATCAGGGACTTTACAAGAAGAAGGAGGAGGAGGAGGAAGAGATTGGATCTATACCCCATGGCCCTTCACTACCCAAGGGAGTCTCAGAGCAGCTTACAAACTTCTTCCCCTTCCCCTCCACCCAACAGACACCCTGGGAGGTGGGTGGGGCTGAGAGAGCTCTTGACAGAAACTGCTCTTTTTTCAAGAACAGCTCTTGTCAGAACTAGGGCTTGCCCAAGGTCATCCAGCAGCTGCAAGTGGAGGAGTGGGGAATCAAACCCAGTTCTCCCCGATTAGAGTCCGCCTGCACTTAACCACGACACCAAACAAAAGCCGCCCCACATCCCTTTTCTTTCCACTGAAGCTCGGTCCTGCCTGCTCTTTCCAGACCCTGCCCAAAGAGTTCCCAGCGCGCCCGCAACACACTCACCTTCGCCGTATTCAAAATCGGAGCTGATATCGAAGGGCTGGAGGCGGACCTCCGAGAGCAAGAGGACGACCGATTTCTGGTGGTCGCTGGAGGTCAGGGTGATGGTCTGCTGAGCCTGGCATTCGTAGGCCTTCCCGGCAGGGGTGACCAAGGCGGAGAGGTGGCGGGTGGTGGCCGTGTGTTTCCCGGCTGCCAAGAGGACAGAAACGGCTATGAAGGGGGCACCACTCCGCAGGCCTGCCCTCTGACCCACCTCCCGACGCTTTGAGGAAACCACTTGTGTGGCTGTCGCATGAGAACCAGGCGGGGGCAAGCCTGCTGGAGGAGGCCAAGGGCCCATCTCGCCCAGAAGATGCCACAGGGAAGCATCCGACGAGCGAAATTCTGCCCCTGCTGACTCCTCCCCAGCATCTGACAAACCAGAGCGCCCCCCACACCTTCCAGCTATGGTCATAGCTGATAGCCAGTGGCAGCTCTGTCCTCCATCAGTACGTCCGGCCTCCTTTTAAACCTATCTAAGTCATACCTCGTGGTAGCGAGTGGCACAGTGGAAAAGAGCAAGAATCCAGTGGCACCTCAAAAGCAAGAATTTTGTATGCGAAATATTGGAAAGTGAACCAGGTGCCAACAGATGATGAACTGATTGAAAAGATTCTAGAAGTTGCTGAAATGGACATTTTATCGGAAAGTTTAAAAGACCTTGATGGCCGAGAGCTGGAAGCGTTACGGAAACCATTTTATATATGGACCCAAACAAGAAACTAAAGAGACAGACTCTGAACGTATAAATTATGATTGTTAGAAAATATGTGTTAAACAAAGGAAAGAGGTATGTCTGTTTGTAGAACTTGCTTTGGGAGGCTTAAATTGTTAGACGATTCCCTGTGCTCTACTGTTTCTCGGATGCCATAACCCATACCTTCTCCCATCCCCACCTTACCCTTTCCTATGGAGATTTAATTTGAAATTTTTTTAAAAAATTAAATGAAAAAAAGACTAACAAAATTCACGGCTGGGTGTGAGCTTCTGTGAGTAGAATGTGAGTCCATCTGTCCTTGGAGAGTGGAGTGGTTACAGATGCTGAATGACGATAGCCGGCCAACGACAATAGCGGGGAATATGGGGAAATGATAGATAAAGCAAAAAGCCTGTAATGCTATATAGCCAACTGAATAATATAATGTAGTGGGAAATACCATAGAAAATATCAATGCCACAGTATTACTGAATACAGATAGTACAAAGTTAACAAAATCTCAGAGTGTAGTAAATACAAAATTGAAGGTAAATGTACACGAAAGGAAAGTAAATGTATAATTTGCTATACAGCATGATGATAGGCTTTTTGCTTTGTTTAGCGTATTTCCCACAGCTTTTTCCCTGTCACTACGCATTTGCTGGGAAGTCTTCTTTTTTGTTTCAGATAGCAGGGGAATGACAATAGCAGGCGTGATTGGCTTAGGTGTGGCATTCAGAGGGGGAGTAAGCGTAGATAGCAGGGGAATGACAATAGCAGGCGTGATTGGCTTAGGTGTGGCATTCAGAGGGGTAGTAGGCGTGGAGAAATCAGCACTGGTAAATGAGCCAGGAAACTGAGGTCTTGTCAGCTGGGGAGGTTCGTCTGTGTCTGGTTAATTGCTATTGCTTTCCTTTCAGGTTAATTGCTACTGCATTCCTTTCTGTGCTGTCTCTGCTGTGCGCCGAAATGCTTATCTATACAGATGTGCAGGAGGGAGTTGTATTGTCTGGGTTTTTCCTAGGTGCCGTGGGAGAGTGTTGGTTCTCAGCTTCAGCTAGCATCTATAGCTCTGCAATAAAAGTATAACCGTTCCTGAATGCGTGCACTTCGTTGTTGGCTGTGGGTTCTGACAGGTCTCGATTCAGTCCAGGAGGATGCATTGTCTTGAGCAATTCAACACATTGTGCACTTTGCAAAAGGTATTATGTGAATTCTGCATTCAAAAACCACTGTGCCTGTCCCGATGCTGCTGTACTCAGGGAGGCAGCAACGACATCCCTCTAGCGTTCCCCGCCTCCAACATTGTTCCGCGCTCTTTGGGGGTAAGGAACAATTATGCTGGGCCCCAACCAGCCTCTTCTGCCCAAAAGTTTTGCACAAGCAGCTAGAAGAAGGCAAGATGACCCACACACCTTTTTGTAAGTCACCTGAAGTACTCTCTCTCGCATAAAGGCATGGCAAATCGTAATGAATAGAATAGAGAAGAGTTGAAATAAAGCATGAAAGGCACAGTCCAGTGTGCTGCCATAGATACAGGGGCTTAGGGACAGAAGAGGGTTCCACGGAACAGAGCGGGAAGAACCTGACTGCTCCCCGAGCTGGAATTCCTTCACAGGGCAGTGTGGGGAAGGGCTGTACAGGGAGACGAGAGATCTGCCCCAATCTCCTATTCCCCATAACAGCCCCGTGTCTGCACGTGTTGAGAGAAGAAAGGGGAACACGGGATTTCCTTACTTCCTATTGTTGCCCACGGAGCCCCTGGTAGGACAGGACAGATGTCATAACGTTGGGGAAATCCGGATGGTAGACAGGGTGTTCAGGGATCTCTGGGTGCTTTGGATGGGGAAACGTTTACCCTGGGCCAGATGGCGTCCACCCAAGAGTGCTTAAAGAACTATCTGGGGAGTGGGCAGAACCGTTAATCCGTTATTTTCAAGGCATCTCGGAGGACAGGTGATGTGCCAGGTGACTGTAAGAGTGGTTGAGCAGTGGAGCAGACTGCCTCGGGAGGTGGTGGGTGCTCCTTCGCTGGGCGTTTTCAAACGGAGGCTGGACGGCCATCTTTCGGGTATGTTGTAGGGCTATCTTTCGGCTGTGCTCCTGCAGAGTGCAGGGGGTGGGACTAGATGACCTGTGTTGTGTCCGCTGACCGCCACCAGAGTCCCTTCCAACTCTAACATTCTATGATTCTATGATTCTATGACAGGAGAAGGGCGAATGTTTACCCGATTTTTAAAAGGGGGAGGAAAGATGATCTGAGGAGCTACAATCTGGTCGGTTTAACCTCCGTCCCTTAATTCACAACCCCTGAGTCGGGCATAGCAAATAACTGTGATGTATTAAGTATGCGTCAGGACTCCCTTCTCTGCTTACAGTAATTTCTTTAAGAATAGTCTCATTCCGAAAGTGATGCTGTGACGACTGTATGTGTCAGTTATGATAAGTAAGGCATCCAGAAGTATTTATGGAATTATCTTCCTATGTACTTTGGGACTTGTACTCTATTCTACTGTTGAATTGTAAAGTTAATATAATTTTCAATTAAAAATTATATTTTTAAAAGTGTAAGCATCTAGAAGCCAATAGAAGATGGAGTATAAGGCAATCATGGCTTCAACCTTCAGCATGCCAGTCTCTAACCGTACCATTGCGTTAGATACGCATCTCGGAACTTGGAGCACTGCTCTCAAAAACTTTGACTGGACTAGCTCCAAGGGAGCATAGCTGGATGGAGGCGCTCCAAGCAGCGTTCCATAGAGCATCTGGGCAAGTGTTTTGGCCTCATAGAGTTTTAAAGCTGATGGTACAAAAAAGCCCCCTTGGGAGCTGAAGAACTTAAGAATACCATGTGAGGATTTTTCACCCAAGCAAGCAGCTGCCTGACTATGGGCAGTCCTAGATCCAGAGGCTTGGAGGATCAAAGCATCTAGAAGGTAACTTGGTGATACATTGGGATAGATTTGTACCTAATAGGTCCTGTCGCTCATTTCCTTTCCTTTTTTGATTGGGCAACTGACAAGTTTGGAAGATCATGGGGTTGCCGTGGATATTGTGTATTTGGATTATAGTAAGGTATCGTTTTGCTTTAGTAAATTGTTCTGTTCTTTTCTTAAAGTCCTTCTGCACATGGGGTGTTTTTTTTTTTGGTCTTATGTTTACTGTGTAATTGCTGATTGTTTACTTTATCTTATAAGTTTCCCCAGGACGTTCTGGTGGGCAAGTTGGAGGGCTGTAGATTAGATTGTAGGATGGTTGGGTGGGTACGGAATTGTCTAGGTAATCACACAGAAAGAATGATCGTTAATGGCTCCTTGTCTGATTGGAGGGTAGTATCTAGTGGGGCCCCACAAGGCTCGGTTTTGGGCCTGGTGTTTTTAAATATTTTGTCAACAATCTAGATGAGGTTGTGAGGGGAGGATTCATTAACTGTGCAAATTAAGTGGGATGGCAAACACTCCGGAAGACAGAAATAAGATACAATCAGACCTGGATATGTTGGAGAAATGGGCAGATGTGAACAAGATGCTGTTTAATAGAGATTTTGCATCTGGGTGGTAAAAATGCCATGCACGCATACCAGATGTGGGGTGCTTTCCCGGGCAGCCGCATGTGCGAATGGGATCTTGGGGTTCAGGTGGACTGCAAATGGAGTATGAGTGGCCAGTGTGATGCGGCAGCAAAGAAGGCAAACATGATCTTAGGGTCACAGTGTGTGGGACATGAGATGTGATCGCACCATCGCATACTGCATTGATCAGGCCTCTTTTGGAGGATCGTGTCCGGTTCTGGAGACCTTTTTACAGGAAGGACAGAGGAACTTTGGAAAAGGTGCAGAGGAGAGCAGCACGAATGATTAGGCGTTTGGAGACCTTGCGAAGACAGGCTGCAGGAACTGGGAGTGTTCAGCCCGAAGAAGAGGAAGTTGGGGGGGGGGCAGGATTACTGTCTTTGACTGTCTGAAGGGCTGGCACCTGGGGGAGTGGAGGGTGCTGTTTCAGTTGGTAGTGGAGGAGAGGGCTTCTTATAATAACAGGTTTAATTTACAGGTGGGGAGATATAGGCAGGATATTAGGGGAAACTTTGTTACCATAAGGGTGGTTCATTGTAGAGTTGCTTCCATCAGGATGTGGTGGGTTATCTTCCCCCGGCCCCCTTGGAGGTATTTAAGCAGAGACTGGAGATGAATTTCTCAAGGAGACTTCTGGTCATCCTGCGTGGTGCAGGGGCTGGACTTGGTGGCCTTTCAGCCCCTCCCACTTTTTAATTCTGTGCTTCAGGACAGACAAAAGGCAACACTCCTGTACACAGAGATTGATTACAAGGTGGGATTCGCGGCCAGAGGAGGTCATGATGGCCACAGGAATAAACGGCTTGAAAAGGGGACCAGAGAGATTCATGGAAGAAAGGTCTATCAATGGCTGATAGTCAGAGTGACTGAGGGGAACCTCCACCTTCACAGAGGCACTAATCCTCTGAATCCCAAAGCCAGGAGGCAACTTCAGGGGAAGGCCTCGGCCTCTCTGCCCTGTTGTTGGCCCTCCAGAGGAACTGGTTGACCAGTGAGTGAGACAGGATGCTGGACTAGAGGGACCCTCACTGGCAGTGCCGGATTTATGCATAAGCTAAATAAGCTACAGTTTAGGGCCTTGCAACCCTAACCCTCAAATAAAAACACAAAAACATATAAAAATGATTTTAAAAATCTCATAGAAAAATCACTCAAATGAAGTCAGACATATCACAATGATAAATTCTAAATAATTTTAAATATACAAAATATAGGTAAAGGTTTCCCTTGCTCAAAAGCCAGTTCCAGAGAGGGGCCTGCAGGAGTATCACTCACTGGGTTGAATGGGGCTTCCTCATCTGCCTCTGCAGGGGGGTGGGGGGCGGAGAGAACAGCCCGTCAGTGTATTTTCTGTTGCTTTCTCACTCCCCCACCCCAAAAAGGGTCTTGCTCTTGTAATCTTGTGGTATATTCATTGTATACATGTAGTGGAATTGTCTGCTCTCTTCCCCTAATATCTGTGTGATTTGGTTTGGTCCTGTTGGATGGAGCTCTTGTTTCAGTTTCGTTTTGTATATGCTGAATGGACCTGAGAACAGGCGGCTCAGTGAGTACTCTAGCCTGGGAACCCACAGCCAAAGGGAAACATTACAGTGTAAGCCTTCAAGCTCCTTTTTAACTGCTGG
>NW_015176488.1:443575-445557 GCF_001447785.1 Gekko japonicus | reverse complement strand
CTCTGTGCCCTGCTTGTGGGCCCTCCACAGGAACTGGTTGGCCACTGTGTGTCAGCCATGCTGCCATGAAGGTTGGGGAGTTCGGTCTGTGTCTGGTTAATTGCTACTGCATTCCTTTCTGTGCTTTTCCTGCTTTGCGCCAAAATGCTTATCTATACAGATGTGCAGGAGGGAGTTGCACTGTCTCGGTTTCTCCTCGGGTTTCTGTGTCTGGTTAATTGCTACTGCATTCCTTTCTGTGCTTTTCCTGCTTTGCACCAAAATGCTTATCTATACAGATGTGCAGGAGGGAGTTGCACTGTCTCGGTTTCTCCTAGGTTCTGTGGGAGAGTGTTGGTTCTCAGCTTTCGCTGCCTATCGGTCTCCAAGCTTTATCCCCCGCGTGGGAGGGGGCCTAATTGGCCAGTGCTGTGGGGGGGGGGTGCATACGAATACCCTATATCCTATTATGCCCGAGGGGCCGCCGCTATTCTTAACAGTGCCTGTGTTCCTGCATCTATAGCTCTGCAATAAAAGTATTACCGTTCCTGAATGCGTGTACTTGGTTGTTGGCTGTAGGTTCTGACATTGAATGAGACAGGATGCTGGACTGGATGGACCCTCATGGGTCTGATCCAGCAGGGCTCTTCTGATGTTCTTATAGACAGATTCATGTTTGATAAGTATCAGTGGCTGCTAGTCATGGTGACTAAGGGGAACCTTGACATTCAGAGGCGCTAATCCTCTGAACCCCAGAGCCAGGAGGCAACGTCAGGGGAAGGCCTCCATATTGGTGCTGAGTGATTGACAGGAGCTGTGGCCACTGCCCCGCCTCCCCTGAGGATTATTGCATTTAATTGACTTAATACATGTTACCCTCACTCCACAGTGCTCATGGTGGAATGCACCATTCTCTCCCTCCTTCATTTTATTCTCACGACAACAGTCCTGTGAGGTAGGTTCAGCAAAGAGAGACTGTGACTGGCCCAAGGCCACCCAATGAGCTTCCATGGCAGAACTGAGATCTGAACCCAGGTCCCCTGGATCCTAGTCCAGAGCTCTTAACCACGACACCACACCCGACTCTCTATTTGTCATATCATCCTACTCGGGGCAGTTTTTCAGCCTCAAAAATACCCCCACAAGACAGGCTAGACAGAGATTTGCTCATGGCTGCCCAGCAAGCATCGTTGCCGTGGCTGGATCTGAACCCGGGACTCCTACGCATGATCCACAGCTCTAGGCGCATCGATCAGGGTAGCTTTCATATCATGAGAGCTGCAACAAATTATAGCAAACAGTAAATGTGGACTTGGGGGGTTGAAGACGTGCGGCACGAACCACAATGCTCCGAAATATTTGTACGTGTGCAGAATTGCAAGTCACCCAATGCACCACGGAAACCTGCAGGGCTGTTCATGTGACTGAGGCAGACACTGAAGTCTTAGTCAGGAGGGAGGCAGGCCAGGCACAAAGCCCCAAACAGACTGAAAAGCCGTTGGAATAAATGGTCTCTAAGCACCCAGCTAGGCCGCCACCTCCCATGAAGGCACCACACCCACCGCCCCCCTCTCCGGCCTTCCTCACCACCCATAAGCACCTTTGGGGAAAGACATGAATGGCCTCCCAGGGAACAGCGGTGCCAGGGCCGCAGGGGACACCACACCCAATGGTACCCTCCGCACACCTCCCAGGCCCCTCTGCAGCGGGGAGGCCTCCCACACCCCAAATCCTGCCTGCCCTTGACGCGGAAGCCAGGCTGGAAGGGCACTCACTGAACGCCCCGCGCCTGAGCGACTCTGTGTGTGTTTAGAGCACCGGAGAGAGACTGGCCTTCTTTGGGAACAATGGAAGGCAGTTTGGGGGTGGCTGGGGGTGACACGCCCCGAGGGAGGGGAGGGGGGAGGGGGGAGGGGGAGGCCACCTGCAGGCCAGACAGGGGGGGTGAAACCCTATGGAGGGGGACCCCCCCCCCGTCCCCCCCCGGCCCCTGCACTTGCCCC
>NW_015176488.1:442714-443146 GCF_001447785.1 Gekko japonicus | reverse complement strand
GCCCCCGCTGCTCTTTCCTCCCTCCCGGAGGCGGCGGCGGCGGCCAGGCGCTTCTTCTTTGACGCGATGGGGCCAAGGCTCCCTCTCAGCTGTGGGGTCTTTATGAGCAGACATCCTACTTGGTGGGCTGCTGGCATGAAAGCGGTGACTAAGTTGTGAGCGAGCCATTTGGTGGCGGTATGAATTAGTCTGCTGTGGAGCCCCATCCCTTCCTGGGCCAAGACAAACATCTGGGAGCCGGAGGAGGCTAACAAACTGTGAGCTAGCTCACACTCACTCATCTTAGAGGGAACACTGGACGGGACCGTCCGAGAATCCCACCTTCTCCGGCCCCCGCCCGCAAAGGAGCCCCCCCTCTCCGTGTGACTCTCTCTGTGCGTGGGGGAGGGGGGCGAGAGGGGGGGGGGAGAGGAAGACGAAGGGGGGGGGGAA
>NW_015176488.1:438565-439201 GCF_001447785.1 Gekko japonicus | reverse complement strand
TTCCCTGGCAGCGCCCCCCACCCAGTCCCCGCGGGAGGACGCCCCCTGCCTGCCTGCCTTCTTTCTTCCCTCCCTCCCTCTCAGGCGCTGGCTGGCCGTGGTCCCCCCCCCCTCCCTCGGCCCGGCCCGGCCGCATCTCCTGCAAGTCGGCCTGAGTCTCCCGGAGAGGAGCGGCCTCTACACAGGGGACAGGTGGGGGTCGAGGCAGGAGACGCCGCCGCCGCCGCCGAGGGCGTCAAAGAGCCCCGCACAGAAACGCGGGTGAGAAAGGAGGCCGGGGCCGGGAGGCCGGAGAAGCCGGGCTGCGCGGCCTCTGGTTCCCCCGAGGCCAGGGGCTGTTTCCCTGCCGGTCTTCTTCAGCCGCAGCAGGAGGGACGGGAAGAAGAAGGTCAGTGCGGCCGACCCTCCTCCTCCTTGAAGCGTCCTTCCTTAGTGGAGCCCCAAGAGGAACCGTCGGCGCAGCCTCGTCGGGGAGCTCTGGGTTGCCTTCCCCGCAGCTGGGACCTCTTCTCCTCCTCGGGCCCGATCGGCCCGGATGTTTCGGCGAGACAGCAACCTTGTTCTAAGATCCGCTAAGGCAGGGAATGGAGACTCGGGGGGAGCTGGCCGATATCAGGAACAAAGATGAGCCTGGAA
>NW_015176488.1:437579-438439 GCF_001447785.1 Gekko japonicus | reverse complement strand
CCGTCTTTCAGCCATCCTGCCGTCATCAACAGACGTGACAGGCCCGTCCGAAGGCGGCCTTTATGGGAGGCCCTTCGGTGAGATCAGCCGCAGTCCAGGTGCGCGGCTGGCGGCGGAACCGCCCTGGGAGGAAGGCCGCGCACGCCGCGCTTCTCGGGGGTCGGCAGGCCCGCCCTGACCAGCGCTCGCCCTTTCTGTTCGTTCCTTGCAAGGGGGGACCAGCGGGCGAGGCCAGGAAGCGCCCCCCGAGTCCGCCATGTCGTCGGCCGGCCAGCCCCCCCCCCTCCCTCGGCCCGGCCCGGCCGCATCTCCTGCAAGTCGGCCTGAGTCTCCCGGAGAGGAGCGGCCTCTACACAGGGGACAGGTGGGGGTCGAGGCAGGAGACGCCGCCGCCGCCGCCGAGGGCGTCAAAGAGCCCCGCACAGAAACGCGGGTGAGAAAGGAGGCCGGGGCCCGGAGGCCGGAGAAGCCGGGCTGCGCGGCCTCTGGTTCCCCCGAGGCCAGGGGCTGTTACTCGCGTGTCTTCCTTCCTCCCTCCCTTCCCTACAGGCCGTCTGGGACCCAGGGGCTGGCCGGCCGGCCCCGATCCCCCTGCCTTGCCCTCCCTCGATCTCACTCCTGCCGGGCTGCAGGAGGTAGGTGAGAACAGCCGAGTCCCCCCGCCGCCGCCGCCGCAGCCCGGCCCTCCGGGACACACAGGGATCCAGGCGTCGTCAGGCCGTCTCCTTCGGCTCCTTCCAGCGGGACGCGTCGGACCTGGGTCCAGCTGTGACCCTCGCCCCCCCTCCCCTCCCGCGCAGAAGCGCCCCTGAAGCCTGGGCTGCAGGCCCAGAAGCCGGGTCCTCCCCGGCCGTGGCGGC
>NW_015176488.1:432099-437265 GCF_001447785.1 Gekko japonicus | reverse complement strand
TTGATGACGGGGCAGCGCCCAGATCGGGGGGGGGGGGGGGCCTGGGGTCTTCCAAAGCGCCAGGGGGGCCACAGTCGAGCAGGCAGAATGTCGAGGAGAGAAGCCCCCCCCCCCGGAACCAGGTCAGCGCAGCAGGGGTCTGATGATCCCCTGAGATAACGGGAGGCAACAGCCCGCCTCTGACAACACCCGCCTGCCTGCCGCAGGGCCGCGCCAGGAGGCCTCCCCAAACACGCGGGGCTTTTCACCGGCTGCTGGCCTTCATTTAGATCCGGAACGTGGAACAAAAAAACGTTTTTAAACACACACACACACACACCCCCATGCGAAAGAAGCGATGCCAGGGCAGAGGCGCCCACCCGTGCTCAAGAAACGGGCAAAGAAAGGAACCAGCCACTCGTGGCTGCAGGGGGCTAAATTAACGGGGGGGGGGCTCTTGAAGGCCAGGGAGACTGACCCTGGGAGGAGGTCTAGTGGCTCACGCCGCCCGCTGGGCCAGAGAGATCGGTGCGGAGGGGAAACTGTACGCGGGTTTTTTTTCCCAGAGGTGGGCCACCAGGCTCGGCGCGAACGAGGCCAGGAGCATTTCAAGAGACACCCTCAAAGGGTGGAAAGGGTGGGTTCTGCGGTCCGGGCTTCATCTGTCTCGGGCTGCTGCAGTTAGACGCAGGCTCATTTACACTCCTCGTGGGGCAGACGGAACTCAACCAGAGAGAATTACACACCTGAGCACTTTCGAGCTCTCGCTCACCTGTGTCAGGTAGAGATGGGATTTTTTTAAAAGCAACAACGACAACAACGACTGTTGTTTCATTTTTTGGTTCACTTCCGCCATTGAGATATTCATCATCTTTGTCGTTCAGTTTCTTTTATTCTTGGTTGTGTTTGTTGCAACGCTCCCACTCCGGCGCTTCCAAGGGAACTCCTTTCCAGCTGTGACTGTCTCCCCACACGCAGCAGGAAGGAAGGAAGGACTCAGGGGCAGCGGGAGGGAGCCGGAGAGGCCAGGAGCACCTGAAGGGTGAGTAACATTCGTGGCAGGGCAGGACTTCTCGTGAGTCGCCGCTCACGGCTTCAGGACGGCTCCTGGATTCTCCTCCTGCAACAGACCGACGGACGTGGCTGCGCATCTGGGTCTGCCTCCGGGACAGGCCCCCGTTCATCGGGGAGCCCTCCTGGCTGGCCAAAGTTCAGGCGAAGAGGAGGGGAAGCATTTGCGGGACACTTCTGGCGAGCAGAGCAGCTGGGAGGGTATTACACAGGAAGGCTCTTTCAAGAAGGAAAGGTGTCTTGTGCTGGGGGGGGGGGGGGGGGTCTAGTCTGAAACACAGAGGGCTGAAGCCGACCTGACTGCTCTCTGTTGATGGATTTCAGCGTTTTTCTCTAGTCCTGACTCGGGGCCGCATCCGGACTCCTCAGGGGGGGTCCTGGGCTGCACTTTGGCCTTCCTGGGCCCCTCCCACCGTAATCATATCCATATTAAACCATTATTTTTGAGATAACTTTAAATACTTTAAAAAAATCTGTTCCAGGCAAAATTTAATAAATTTTTCAGGGGCCCTAAACATCCCATTTTTATTATTATTATTATTTGATGTGAGAAAAAAATAAAAACGTTTGACCCTAAAAGTTGATTCTTCCCCCTTTCTGATTTTTAATTTCATTTTATTTATTTCGTTGGACTTATGAATGGCCCAACCTGCAAGCGGGATCTGGGCAATTTACAGCCTACAAAACATCTATTTATGTATGTATTAAATTTATTTTTTAAAAACCCGCCATAGCAAGCTCAGGGCAGCTTACACACACACACACACACACACACACACACACACACATATACATGTAGGCATTAAAACTCCAAAATATGCTAAAAGACAAAATTAAATTAAAATCACAGCATATAAAATCATAAGTACTCAGAACATAGATGTTAATGAAAGATGACGACGTTCTCTCAGCACTGAAATGGTTGCCTACCGCCATAGGCAGTAATCAAAAGCAGACCAATAACTAAAAACCAGTCCAAGATGGTAATACAATAATCCCCCTTCACCAGTGTTGGGATTCCTTTTAAGTAAGTCAGCAGAGTATTAAGAGGCTGAGTCCATGGTGTGTATTAAAATATAAAAGTTTACTATAAACCTAACATTGGAAAAAGGTACACAGGATGTAAAATAACAAAGAGCTAATGTGTCTACATCCTTGCAGCTAAAGGGTAAAACGGGAAGAGCCCAATGGCGTCTCCTTCTCCGTCAGAACAAAGAATGGGAGGAGAAGCCAATATGCTAAATACTTGACAACTTGGTTTCCAATCAGACTAGCAAACTAGCTCCAAAGTTCCTGGGCATCCTATTGTCTAAACAGATTGGTAACAAACAAACATGTGACTTAACAAACATCATTAACCCTGTAAATACTGAAGTGTTTTGACTTGTAACACCCAACAACGAGCCACACTACTGTCCTGCACGGGCCCCTGAAAGTGCTGTGGGCCCCGGGCACGATACCTGCGGTGCCTCATGGGTCAGGCAGCCCTGTCCTGACTGGCTTCCAGCTTGGACCTTGTTGGGTATTACAAGTTGAAAACACTCAGTATCTCTGGGGCTAAATGTTTATGTTACTCACAGGAAGTCACCTGTTTCTCATGTAACCAATGTTCTTTAGCTGTAGGAATGCCCGGGAATTTTCTCCCTGGTCCAAGGATTTGATTGGGACTAAAGTGCCAAGGTGTATTACCATTTTATGGCTTCTCTTCCCGTCTTTGTTTGGTGTTCTGAAGAACAAGAAGAGCAGCCACAATCTTTCTCTTCTAGTTTTGTCTTTGTAGAGTAAGGATGTAGCCGATTATGCTCTGTTGTTATTTTCATCCCAGTTACCCTTCCCATGCTAGAATTTAGTAAAAACTTTATATTTTAATCACACACGGACTCTCAATCTGAGTTATTTTACCCTGGCTCTGCTGGACCATCTTATCTCTGCTAAATACAATTTTTTCAATATCTCACTATCATCCAACAGACCTCCTCTCCGTGCCTGTCACGGTCCCCTCCTCTCCAGCCCACCGCCTCCTCGGCATGCAGAAGTCGACACAAAGCACACGCCTTTGTGTCCTGGGCTGGGAGTCAGAGCTCCAGAAGAAAGAAAGCAAACAGGATCCACTACTTCTGCTGCTGTTCTCATCAGGCAGCTCTTCTTTACTCCATGAGTAAACTGTGGAATCCACAGTCAGTGGATGTCGTAGTGGCCGTGGGCACAGATGGCTGTAAAAAGGGAGACGGCACGGGGGACATTTTAACCTTCCAGGACATTCAGTTGCTGATGTAAGAGCAGCACTTCTCTTACAAAGGAATTTCAAAGGGAGATTAGAAAGAGAGGCTGCTGAATTGCAACTGATAAGGAAGCTCAAGACAGTGCATCCACCTGAACTTAATCGAGACCTTGGTTTCCTGTCTCATTACCAATGCTGATTTTTCCATGCCTGCAACCCCTCTGCATATCACACCTAATCCAACAATGCCTGCTATCGTCATTTGCCTGCTGATGCCATTTGGCATCTGAAATCACTCGACTCTCCAAGATGGACAGATGGACTCACATTCTAGCTGTCTCTGAAGAAGTGAGCAGGGACTCACGTAAGCTCTTCCCCTGCCCCAAATTTTGTCAGCCTTTCAGGTGCTCCTGGATTCTTGCTCTTTTCTGCTGCTACAGACAAACATGGCCACCCATCTTGGATCTAGCTGACTCAGGAAAGCTCTTCCCCTGCCACAGATTGTGTTAGTCTTTCAGGCGCTCCTGGACTCTTGCTCTTTGAAAAGGGAGGTTAGACAGATTCATGGAGGAGAAGTTCAAAAATGGCTGCCAGCCATGGTGACTGAAGGGAGGCTCCATATGCAAAGGCAGCAAACCTCTGAATACCGGTGGTACGAGGCGACACCAGAGGAGGGCACAGATGCCCTGTTTATTGGCCCTCGAAGGCAACTGGTGACCACTGTGGTGAAACAGGATGCTAGGCTAGGTGGACCAGCAGTCAGATCCAGCAGGGCTCTTTTTATCTTCTGAGAAAGTTCTTCTGAAGGCTCTGAGACGGTGCAAAGAGAAGTAGAGTATGGAGACACCCCCCCACCACCCGTTAGGGTGATGTTGTGGACATGCGCCAACTCTTCTGGATGGAAGACCGCCCTGTCAGGCGACTTCTTCTCCCCCCCCCACCTTGCTGCCCCCTCCTGGCTGACTTCCTGTCAAGCAACGGTGAGAAGCAGACAGAACAGCGATTACTTCTGGAGATGATATTTTCGCGATCAGATTTAGTGTTTTAAATGCGTTTGAAAACAAAGGTGATTGGGTTCAGATTTTAATTGGTTAATTTCTGAATGGTCATCTTCAGTTGGCTCTTGAGGAGGCAGAGTGGAACGCGCCACTTCTGCCTGGGATGCTATTTTGAATTCTTCCCAGTGTAAAAATAAAAGTTGCTGCAATAAATGTTAAACGCTGACAGATCGGGGGGGGGGGGCATCTGAGTCTGCTTCTTGCCACACCTGGTTCCCCACTTTCCGGCAGTGGTTTATACGGAGAAGCCTTCCATAGGGCAGGGGTGTCGAACTCATTTGCTAGGAGGGCCGGATCTGACATAAATGAGACCTTGATGGGCCAGGCCACTATGTGTTATAAAACGTAATGCCGGGGAGCAGAGATGTAAACTTTATAAAGGACACAAACACAAAGGGTTTTTTTACTTAAAATAAAAACATGCCTAAAACATTAGCACTCTTGCAATATTTTGTTTATATAACAGTGTCTGATAACTGACACCTCTTGCTCTGAATTATTGCATCGAAATACCTGCTGTTGCAATCTTGAGTATGCTGTTCAGGTGTGTTTCTGTAAGCTGCAAACCTATGATGACGACGCAGCAGCAGCCGAACTGGAAGAAGAAGCAGAGGACAGCCAGTTCCACCGTGTGGGCCTGGGGGAAGCCCTCCGGGGGGGGGGGAACCTGATCCGGCCCCCGGGCCGCATGTTTGACACCCCTGCCATAGGGCATTGCTGCCTGCAGGAGCATCCTCCATCAAACCACCACTTGATTCCGTTGCGACGTGCAGACTGGGCCTCGGTCATTCCAGCACGTGGCCACGTAGCTCCCACACCCTTCCTCTTGAGAGCTCC
>NW_015176488.1:431018-432047 GCF_001447785.1 Gekko japonicus | reverse complement strand
TGCTTAGGGAAGGCAGCGAAATGCTACCAGGGAATGGATTTGGTTGCTTGTCCCCAGACAGGAGTCGTGAAGAGCTGCTGTGTCTCTCAGCCGGAGGTGGCTTTTTCATGTCTATCCCACACGAGACGGAGTGAAAAGTGGACGTGCAGAGTTCCCTCTGTGGCCTAGATGGACTCCAGCCAAGGGCCCGAAGGGGGGGGGGAGACGGCAGGATTCTTCTGTTCATCTTCTGAGGAACACAGATGCTGGTGTGCATAGAAGGGCCATGGGCCCCACTCAGTTAAAAATGAGTCATCACCAGCACCCCCGCCCCCTCCCTGACCAGGTCATCTACTGCAGCCTTCTGTTCCACACACTGGACAACTGAGCTCCCCAGAAGGCCAAACAAAGGGGGCCATAGAGGGCGGGACCTTCTCCTGCTGCTGCCCCCCCCCCCGGCCCTGGGATCTAGGAGCTTGCAGCCAGTTTGGTGCAGTGGTTAAGTGCGCAGACTCTAGTCTGGGAGAACCGGGTTTGATTCCCCACTCCTCCCCCACTCGCACCTGGCTGGATGACCATGGGGAAGCCGTAGTTCTGACAAGAGCTGTCCTTGAAAAAAGAGCCATTTCTGTCAAGAGCTCTCTCAGCCCCACCTGCTTCACAGGGTATCTATCTGTTGTGGGGAAGGGGAGGGAAAGGAGTTTGTAAGCCGCTCTGAGACTCCTTTGGGTAGTGAAGGGCCATCGGGTATAAATCCAACCTCTTCTCTTCTTTCTCCTCCTCCTCCTCCTCTTCTTCCTCCTCTTCTTCTGTAGGTGGGGGCCACCGCAGCCAGTAGCCCTTTTTGAACTCTTCCTCCAAGGATCTGTTTAACCCCTTATGCTTGTGGTCATCACCACCTTAATGGAGGATGAATCCCAGAGTTTAATTACTCATTGAATGAAGAAGCGTTTCCTCTTGTCTGCCTGGGAGCTCTTTCTTAACGATTTCGTTGGGTGGCCCCAAGTTCTAGCATTATGAGAGAAGAAGGAAAGTCTCTCTGTATCCCCT
>NW_015176488.1:429394-430999 GCF_001447785.1 Gekko japonicus | reverse complement strand
TTTCCCTACTCCGTGCATAATTTTACAAACCTCTTACCACGTCTCCCCTTAGCAGCCTTTTTTCTAGACAGAGAAGACGAAGTTCTCCTCTCAGGGAAGATGCTTCAACCCCTTAATCATATTCGTTCCCTGGTTTGGCACTTTCCCCAACTCTGCTGTATCCTTTCCGATATACGGGTGACCAGTGTTCCCTCTCAGCTGAGTTAGAGTGAGCTAGTTCTCAGTTTTTTTAGCCACCGGCTCAGACCTTTCTTTCTTGTCTCAGGAAGGACGGCTCCAGAGCAAACTAATTGATGCAGCAGCGCAATCGCTCGCTCACAACTTTGATGCCAGCAGCACACTATGTAGGATTTTTGCTCACAAGACTCCACCGCTTAGAAGGAGCATTGCTCACAGGCAGTGTTCCCTCTAAGCTGAGTTGGTATGAGACGGCTCACAGTTTTTTTAGCTTCCGGCTCACACATTTTTGTCTCCGCTCAGGGAGGAGGGCTCCAGAGCAAACTAATTTATGCAGCAGCCCAATTGCTGGCTCACAACTTTAATGCCAGCAGCTCACAAAGTAGAATCTTTGCTCACAAGACTCCACAGCTTAGAGGGAGAATTGAGTGACCCCAACTGCAGACAGTATTCCAAATGAGGCCGCGTGTTGGGTATTACAAGTTGAAAACACTCAGTATATCTGGGGTTAAATGTTTGTTTATGTTACTCACAGGAAGTCACATGTTTCTCATGTAACCAATGTTCTTTAGATGTAGAAAGCACAGGAATTTTCTCCCTGATCTAGGAGTTTGATTGAAACGAAAGTGTCAAGGTGTATTACCATTTTATGGCTTCTCTTCCCGTCTTTGTTTGCTGTTCTCAAGAAGAAGGAGAGCAGACATTCTCTCTTCTAGTTTTGTCTTTGTAGTGTAAGGATGTAGCCGTTTAGCTCTGTTGTTATTTTCATCCCAGTTACCCTTCCCCATACTAGAATTTAGTAAAAACTTTATATTTTAATCACACATGGACTCTCAGTCTGAATTATTTTACTCAGGCTCTGCTGGGCTATATTATCTCTGCTAAATACCATTTTTTCAATATCTCACTATCACCCAACACCACGCCCTGGTTTCATACCACAGCACCACAAGATTGGGCCATTTTGTTTCCAGCCTATTTCCTCATAATTCCCTGCGTTGAGTTTGTCCTTTTCACTGCTGCCCCACGCTGAGCTTATATATTTTATTGGGGTTTCTCTACTTCCGCCCCAGGATCTCTTTCAGTCCTGGTCTCGGGCAGTTCACGCCCCACCAGCAAGTATTTGAAATCAGGATTTCCCTGTTCCAGTATGCCTCATGTGACACTTCCCCAGGTCGGACTTCATTTGCCACTTAGGTGCTCACTGACCCAGCTGAGAGAGACTCTCCTGTAGTTCTTCGCAATCCACTTTGGCTTTCAGGATTCTGAAGAATTCAGTTAGCATCGGCAAACTTTTCTAACTGCCCTGCTCACCTTCAATTCCCAGTCGCTTGTGAACAAACAAAACAGTGCCTGCTCTGGTACTGATCCATGTGGGACCCCACGGCTCTCTTTCCTCCATGGGGAGAACAGTCCACTCATTCCTGC
>NW_015176488.1:413848-429375 GCF_001447785.1 Gekko japonicus | reverse complement strand
GCCCCTTCTTCCTTCTCTCCGCCCCCTGCCATTTGACCAACATTTGATCCAGAAGTGGACCTGCCCTTTTGTCCCATGACTGCTGAGCTTATTCAGGAGTCTTTTGTGAGATTGTCATGGCTCAGGTGGGGTGTCACCTGACGCTGCCACCACTCTGGTTCCAGGCTCCCTTGAGAAGGCCCAGAGCACCCTCCCAAGACCTTCAGACCTCCCTTTTGGCCGAATAATAGGCATGAGGACCAGGCAGAATACAACAAGGAAAAGGTTTATTTTATAGGAGGTCAAACAACAAGGTGCAGAATAATAACAGTAAGTGGGTGAAAAGAAATCAAATGCCCTAACGCATCTAAATATATACTGTCCCTAGCTCACTATCTGCAGTGGCCTTAGACTACTCACCCTTCCCTCAGGATGAGGGTCTCTCCCCCACAGCAGCCTTCCTTCTGGCTCTGCCCTCTGGGAAGAACAGCTTTCCCTGCTGTTCCAGATCTTTTATTCCAAGCCCTCCTCTTTTCCTATTGGTCAATTTTGGCTCCAAAACCTCCAAGGGGCTTCTGGGAGTTGTAGGCCCAGTCTCACCTACTGCTAGCCAGGTTCCATGGGCCTAGTAGGTCTCTGATGGCACAGCCCAGATCATGACAGAGATACTTTGTCAAAAACCTTACAGAAGTCCAGGTCTCTGATGTCTACCAGACTGCCCTCGTCCACATGCTCAAAGAACTCCAAGAGGTTGGCGAGGAAGGACCTTGCAAAAGCCGTGCGGGTTACCCAGCAGTAGGCCTGGTTCCTTGATGTGCTTAACAATTCTCTCTTTGAAGAGAGTTTCTACAAACTTACCTGGACCCTCTTTTAAAAACTGGCTTTCCGGTCATCTGGCGCAGAGAGCACCCTGGCTGTTTCACAGAGTGGCCAACCAATTGCCCTGCGGGGCTTAACAGACAGGGCCAAGAGGCCGAGGCCTCCTCCGGAGGTTGACTTCTGGTTCTGGGATTTAGAGGTTGACTCCCTCTGAAGGCGGAGGTTCCATTTAGTCACGGTGTGGCTAGTGGCCACTGATATACGTCACCCTTTACCCGCCCCCATTAAAGCCATCTGTGCTGCGTCGCTGCCTCCACTGGCAGTGGATTCTAGAATGTAGTTACTCATTGAGTAAGGAAATACCTCATTCTGTGCCTCTTGAACAGGGCCCTGCTTGTGCCTATTCCTCAACATTCTAGGGGCGTCCTAATATTTATCTGATATTTCATTTATTCACGATCAACAGTAGATGATCAGGAAGGAAAAGCAGTCAACACATAGTGATGATCCGTGGGTCTGCAAGGGAACGAGGGCAGAGGATTCCAGCTCTTTGGGGTTCTCAGAGCCCCGGCCCTGTCAGGATCTGGCCAGAGGGCACCCTGGGTGTTGCTGTCGGCCACCCTCTTGCTCAGGCCCATAGCCACGGTAGGGCATTGGGGGGTGGAGCCCCACTACCGACGAGCCCTGCTGCTCCCTCCACCTGATGATGCCAGACCCCCCCACACTCCAAGTGTGCCTAGCCCCCAGCCCTGCAGCTTCTGGTCGGTTTCACTCCCTCCAATCAGCTGGTAGGAAAGGAGGGGAGTGAAACTGACCAGCAGGGGGCTGGTGAAGGAAAGAGGGAGAGGGAAGGCCTGGTGATGGTGGTGGGGGAAGCTATTCTCTCCCCCCCCCCAGAACTTTCCATGCAGGAAGGGTGGCAGGGAGGTGGGAGGGGGGAGAGCCAATCTCTCTCTCCTGGGGATGCCAAACTCCAGGGGGTGGAATTCCAAAAACAACATCTGTGACAAAAATAACGAAGAGTCAATTTCTGTAGAAAGTTCTCTTCTGTTATCGCTCACACTGCGCAATGAACAATTCGTTTCACACTATTTGCTTTATCTGAGTGTGTAACAATCCCAGTTCTTATCAATTACTACTTATCAACTCTTGAAGGAAACATTCCATGTTGACTCTCTAATAACATGGAATGTTTCCGTCAAGAGTTGATAAATAGTAATTGATAAGAACTGGGATTGCTACATGCTCAGATAAAGCAAATATTGTGAAACAAATTGTTCATTGCGCAGTATTTGTTAGCGTGTGAGCGATAACAGAAGAAAATTTTCTGCAGAAATTACTACAGTAAATGTTTTTGCAGCTTATCTTTATTGACTCTTCATTATTTTTGTCACGGATGTTGTTTTTGGAATTCCACTTCCTCCCGTGGTCTCTCGTTTTAAACTCCATGTGGTCAGGCTGGAGTTCTCCTGGGATTACACCTGCCTTTCCCATCAAAGCCCCTCCCCTCCCCAAACTCCTCTCTCTTCAGGCTCCACCCCCAAAACCTCCAGTGATTTATTGTTTTCAAGTGTAAGTCGAAGCCCCCTTGAGTGGGGAACTCTGACTCCCCGGGCTTGCCATCTTCCGGAGGCAGCGGAAGGCAGCTCTGCTTCGGACTGCCCCCCCCCTTTGGGGACCTTTCCTAGCCGTTTATTTATAATTTATTTGTATTTCTATCCTGCCCATCTCGTGGGCAGGCTCAGGGCAGGTAGCGTCATTATAAAAAACAGTTCTGAAGTGTGGTTTCATATTTTGGTTTTTACATTTTTAATCTACTACATTTGAGGCGCATTATCGATGTGGTTCTGGTTTCCTTCACCCCCCCCAACCTTCCTATTTTTCCTTCTGTACCGTTGTTTAAAAACAACAACAAAGGCACAGGATTCCCTGAAATAATGTTCTACAAGCTATGACTGTCCTCAGCAGGATAAGATCAGAAGAGCCCTGCTGGGTCAGACCAGGGAGGTTCCCTCCAGTCCAGCCTCCCATCTCACACAGTGGCCAACCAGTTCCTCTGGAGGGCCAGCAACAGGGCAGGGAGGCCGAGGCCTTCCCCTGATAAGAACGATGGCTTCAAAAGGGAATTAGATAAGCATATGGAGCAGAGGTCCATCAGTGGCTATTAGCCACAAGGTATAGCTAGGGGCTCTGGGGCAAGTGATGCTCTGTCTTCTTGGTGCTTGGGGGGGGTCAACAGTGGGAGGGCTTCTAATGTCCTTGCCCCACTGCTGGACCTCCTGATGGCACTGGTATTTCTGGCCACTGTGTGACACAGAGTGTTGGACTGGATGGGCCTTTGGCCTGATCCAACATTGGCGTCTCTTATGTTCTTATGTTCTTATAAATCCAACCTCCTCCTCCTCCTCCTCCTCCTCGTCTTACCGTGCCATCCTACCCCTTCCTAAGCCCACTGACTGCCAGGGACCTGGAAAAGTGGAACTGCTGAGGTTGGCGCTCAGGTGGGGGTCGGCCGTGTTGGTCTGAAGCAGCAGGACAAAGTTTGATTCCAGTCGGGCACCTTGGAGACCAAAACTTTGCTGGTCTTAAAGGTGCCACTGGACTATTGAACTTTGTGCTGTTAGGCTGACACCGATCGTCTCCCACAGTGTGGCCTCAGATGGTGAATTCCTCAACGTTGATTACGTCTCTCGCTTTTGGAAATTCCTCCTCCTCCTCCTCCTCCTCGTCTTACCGTGCCATCCTACCCCTTCCTAAGCCCACTGACTGCCAGGGACCTGGAAAAGTGGAACTGCTGAGGTTGGCGCTCAGGTGGGGGTCGGCCGTGTTGGTCTGAAGCAGCAGGACAAAGTTTGATTCCAGTCGGGCACCTTGGAGACCAAAACTTTGCTGGACTATCGAACTTTGTGCTGTTAGGCTGACACTGATCGTCTCCCACAATGTGGCCTCAGATGGTGAATTCCTCAACGCTGATTACGTCTCTCGCTTTTGGAAACGAAGAAAGAAGAGGGTAGAAAGGAAAGCCCTACGGTCTGTTGAACTCCTCCGTCATTCCCGCTGAGGATCCTCGATCTGCCTGCGGCCTGCTGTCCCCACTCTGTCCCCCGTGACTTCACAATGGGGGGAGGGGGGCCTTGGGCTACTGGGGATTCCCTGCCCTCTGAGGCTGGCCAGGACAGCGTGAGGCACATGGGTGGCACCAGGAGAGCAGGGAGGATGGATGGAGAGAGGCCCTCGTATCAAGAAAGACGTGGACAGAGTGGACGGGGAAGATATCTCGGTGCGTGCTGAGCTCTTGCGGAGGAAGGAGAGCCGGTCAGCACTGGGGGATGTGGGCTCCTGCCAAACACGGCCACAGCCTTCAGACGGCACCAAGTTTTAAAGACTGAGTCGGATCCAGTGGGCTTGTGACCGAACGTGCCCCGCGGACTGGCAAGCCTCTTCTCTTTCGGGAAGCATCGCAGTTGCCACCCTCTGGAGAAATGGGTGGAAGTTATCAAGGGGGAAAAACAAGTATGTTTGGTTCCACTGGTACCTTGAGAGAACTTTATCACAGGTAAGTGAGGAGGTTTTTGTTGTTTTTCTTTTGGCAAAGTTCACGATAACTTGATCCATGTTTTCCAAAGATGCCACATTAGCCTTCCCCCCCCCATTAGAGACCCCGAAAATTTCCTCTCCCAGGCCAGTTACATAATTCTCTCTTTATTAGGTCATTTATAGGAATACACGGAATCGGTTTGTACAAGCATATACAACGTCATGATTGGTAGGGCGTGTTCCTGAAATCAGTCACCTGATTTGTTCTAGAACTACCAGTTCCCTCATCGTCTCCTTTCTTGTTGGTCGTGTGGACAATTCCCAGGCAGGAGGTGGACATGCATCGTGTTCGGAAGAGTTAACTACAGCAGGCTTTTTAGAACATGCACATTAATACTGTAGCAAATTTCTGGATATCTAACAGACATAAAAAGGGTTGTTCCTGATATGAAAGTCTGAAAATCTGCATAAATATATAGTGTAAAATTAAATTAACATACTTTCCTTTTTTTTATTCAACTAGAAGTTTTAAGAATGCCCACATAATTCATATACACATATATATATTATGTTCTGTTAATTATTCAAATATTCTCTATCATACACTGACTCCGTACTTAGCAGTAAGAGGATGACGGTGTGTCATAAAGCGTGTACTGAAGTCAAAATTGGGTGTTTAACCACATGCAAATGGGTTTTTCTTTACTACGGTTGTTGATGTAGCTACAGGAATGTGGATTTCTACAATATTGTAATTGCATGTGTATAAATACTTTACATTTTCACAGTTACAAACTCCCCCCCACAGATATTTAACAAATTTTAAGATACAAGGAACAGTAGTATCTTGGATTGCCATCCAGTGGATCAAAAATGCAACAGTTGCTGAGGACGCAGACGATTGTTAAAGTGCCTACAACACAATGCCTTTATGTGTTACCATATTATTAGCTCGGTCCTAAGTAGGTTTACTTGGAGGTAAGACCCACTGAATTCAATGGGATTTACTGTCGAGTATACACGCACGGGACCGCAGCCTACATAGGGCAGTCTTTCCCCCACCCGTGGCAAGAATTTCAGCAGCATTCTACAGAGTATCAACTTCATGTAGGCCAGACTGACCTTACATGGCCCTTTCTGATGACCTAATTCGAAAGCAATAAATTGCAAGTAGATTAATAGGTACCACTTTGGTGGGAAGGTAACAGCGTTCCGTGCGCCTTGGTGTTTAGTCATGCTGGCCACATGACCATGGAAACGTCTTCGGACAGCGCTGGCTCTTCGGCTTTGAAACGGAGATGAGCACTGCAACCCTAGAGTCAGACTCGACTGGCTTTCGAGCAAGGGAACCTTTACCTTTACCTTTAATTCAGAAAAAACAAAATAACCCACAGAGGTTTTTCTTTTATACTGCACGATTCTCTGCTCTACTGATTCTTATAAGTGGTGTTTATGTCGAGTTAATTTAAATTTGCTACAGTTCCACACTGTCATGACCCCCCAAAAAATTACAATAACAAAACATCCCTCTATGAAGGTGTGTACGGTGTCAAATTCATTACAAGCTACCCTTTTAAAAAAAAGAAATAACCAAAAGACCTTTTCCGAAAAGGCTGCCATGACCCTGGGCTGTGTGGTTCTGGGAAGTTACAAGACACCCCCAGTCGGCTCTCAAAAGACAAGGAAGCCCAGTCAAAGCATAATAATAAAAAAATGAAGACCACCACAGGTTAAGAACATACAAGTGCAAATGAGCTGACAACAGGAGGAACGTGTTACTCTATTCGCTCGTTCTGCACCGACGATCCCAATGCAAACCAGTCCCTCTCGCTGAAAGGGGAGCTGGACGGGATTTTCGATGCATGCTTTGTTTAGGAGTAACATGGTTAACTGTGGCAAAAATAACATGAAGGTCCGTATTTGGCAGAGAACTCAGAGCTCTGAGTCTGTGATTGGCTGCTACACTTGACACTACGGGGGTGGGGGGGGGGAGGGAGAGAGAGAGGGAGAGAGAGAGACCATCTTCCGGATCCTCAGTAAGTTTGCTTTGGCAACACAGACCGGTTGGAGTCCCGGACTTCAGGTTGTGTGTTGGAGCTTCACACCACTGTGGCTGGCCTGCGGTCCATCTCGGCTTCTAGCTTCACCATCTGCTGCATCTCTTTCGCCTGCAAAGCCAAGGCCGTTGTGGGATCAGTGGAAAGGAACAGAGGAAGTGAGACTAGAAATCTAGCACCACCTCTTTGGGGGAGCCCCTGGTAGCCGGATTCCCTGGCGTGACTCTCTTATGGCACGGGGACCACACGGAGATACTTGCGGGTGCTCCGGGACCGCCCGCAGAGGCCAGGGGGCAAAAAGCACAAGGACCAGGACCTCTCCCTGCCTACCCACCCGATGAAGGTCCGCAGCAGGCGTGAATAAGGACACATACACATTTGGGGGCAGGTGCTACTAACTGCATTTCTCTCTGGAAACCAGGTGGTTTTTCATCCTAACATGTTTTATCACACAGAAATTAAGCACCATTCCGCATCTCAACTCAGAAAAAAATGGGGGGGGGGAAATCATAAGTGAAAATATGGAGACGTAACGCAGGGCAGACTCTTTTGAAATGCTCGCCCCAATCCACAGGAGGTGCTTCGGGTGGAATGTTCTCGAGGGGCCCCCATTCACGGAGGTGGCTCTGCTCCCACAAGTGGGTGGGTGACTCCAACCCATCCGCCCCCTCTGGCTCTGCAGTTCTGGAAGGGCCCCCGGGCTGGGGAAAGGGAAAAGCAGCATAAGTCACTACTGGGAAACCCCTCCAGGAGTTTCCATAAGTACGCCTGACTAAGAACATGGAATAAGAGACTACTGGATCTTCCACCAAACATGGCTGAACAGTATATTGAACTTGTTCAGCAACTTTTTTTCTTGCTCTATTACCTAGCGGAAAAGCCAAACCCAGTTTACCGTTACAACCGCACGGCGGTGAGACCTCTTCATAAGGACATACTGCCACATTACAGATACATTCAGGTGGGGGTCGGCCGTGTTGGTCTGAAGGAGCAGAACAAAGTTTGAGTCCAGTCAGGCACCTTGGAGACCAACCGAGTTTTATTCTCATTAGAAGCTTTCGTGCCCATGCACACTTCAAGTGTGTGTGCACATGAGAGCTTATACTCACAACTGAACTTTGTTGGTCTTAAAAGTGCCACTGGACTCAAACCTGGTTATGTCGCATTACAGTTTAGCTCAGCCAAAACCAGATGTACTTTTCACTGTGCTGAGAGACTGGAAATGTGCGTTCTGGAAAGGACCCCTGGTTGCTACAACCTGACTCCATTTAAAGGAGAAAACTTTTCAACTGGAGATCTGACCAATCTCCAGAGGATAGTGACGGATTCTTGTGTATTACTCATGCTTAGTTTAACTTCCCCATTTCTTGAGAATTAATGTTTGCATGGCTTAGTATGACCAGCCGTGGTCCCAGAAGGACAAACACCAGGAAGCCCTTCCTGACAGTCAGAGCGGCTCCTCGGTGGAACAGGCTCCCTCGGGAGGTGGTGGTGGGCTCTCCTCCTTGGGGGGAGGTTTTCAAGCAGAGGCCAGGTGGCCATCTGGCTGATTCTGTGAACTTGGGCAGATCACGAGAGGGAGGGCAGGAAGGGTTGCTTAGTTCAGTGCTTAGTTCTCGTGGTCTTTTCTTACACGCCCAGGGAAACGCTGATGGCCACTTTGGGGTCAGGAGGCCATTTTCTCCAGGCCAGTTTAGCCAGGGATCCTGGAGGTTTTTTGTCCTCTTCTGGGCATGGAACAGGGGTCACTGGGGGTGTGGGGAGATGATGGTATTTGTGAAATTCCTGCCTTGTGCAGGGGGTTGGGACTAGATGACCCTGGAGGTCCCTTCCCACTCTGTGATTCTATTGCAGGAACATCTCCCTTTGGGGTAAGTACCAGAATGGAAATGGCTACTTAGCGGGGAAAAAAGCAACAAGGACCCAGCAACCCTAGAGAATAGAGCAAGACAAAAAAGTTGCTGAACAAGTTCAATATACTTATGCAAAGTATTAGTAATTTAATGCATGTTCTTTTTTGTTTCAGTAGCTGCACTGAAGTCCCAACAAGACGAACTTGCTCGAGATTTTAGCTGTTCGTTTCGACCAAAGTGATCCGAAAATTCTAGTATCAGATGAGAGCTGTGTTCAGCCACTTGTGAATTGACTTTGTGAACAGAAGGAATGACTACAAACTGAGATGTGACAAAGACTTTGGTCGAAACGAACAGCTAAAATCTCGAGCAAGTTCGTCTTGTTGGGACTTCGGTCTCTGGATGTGCAGCTACTGAAACAAAAAAGAACATGCATTAAATTACTAATACTTTGCATTAGTATATTGAACTTGTTCAGCAACTTTTTTTCTTGCTCTATTACCTAGCGGAAAAGCCAAACCCAGTTTACCGTTACAACCGCACGGCGGTGAGACCTCTTCATAAGGACATACTGCCACATTACAGATACATTCAGGTGGGGGTCGGCCGTGTTGGTCTGAAGGAGCAGAACAAAGTTTGAGTCCAGTCAGGCACCTTGGAGACCAACCGAGTTTTATTCTCATTAGAAGCTTTCGTGCCCATGCACACTTCAAGTGTGTGTGCACATGAGAGCTTATACTCACAACTGAACTTTGTTGGTCTTAAAAGTGCCACTGGACTCAAACCTGGTTATGTCGCATTACAGTTTAGCTCAGCCAAAACCAGATGTACTTTTCACTGTGCTGAGAGACTGGAAATGTGCCTGAGTGAGAAGGAGCACAACCTGGGGAGCGAGGCTCCCTCTAAGCTGTGGAGTCTGGTGAGCAAAAATCCTGCTTTGTGAGCTACTGGCATTCAAGTTGTGAGCGAGCGATTTGGCTGCTGCATAAGTTAGCTTGCTCTGGAGCCACCCTTCCCGAGCGAAGACAAAAATGTGTGAGCCAGAGGCTAAAAAACTGTCAGCTAGCTCACACTGACTCAGCGTAGAGGGAACGCTGCTCACAGGTGGGGGAAGGGTTAAGCGAGCATCACCCCCCCACCCCCCTTCTTGCCCCTTCAGCAGACACCGGCAGAGAGACATCTGTTTGCTGAGGTAACAAGCAGTTTTGCTTCAAGGAGAGGGCAGGCCCTGCCTTTTTGCCAACATGCCCGGACATCTGTCTGAGCGTGCCGTCCTCTTAGTATAATTCTCTATCTCTAGCTTTAGTCTCCTACGGGGATTAACAGAGAGTGATTAATGCCCCAGCCATTTCCTTCATCGGTATGCTCTCCTCGTGCGGTATAGAAATGAATCATGAAAGATGCCAGGTCCCTGTTAAAATGCTTTTGTGTTTCTGAGGCAGTCCGACATGGTTCTGACAGATTCAGCGCACTACGCACATAATTTAGGAATGCTACGAATTGGGTCACGAGCGTGTTCGACAGTCAGATTTACGATGCTGAAAGGTGTGGACCAGATAGGAGCCAATCGCCCGACAGCAGCTGTGCCTAACGGCAGCAAAAGCCCGCTGAGCACATTTGCGTTGGAGTTTTTGCAGAACTTTACATGTGCAAAGATGCTGCCGAGCCAAACGGATTGGTAAACAGCAAAATACAACCATGATATAATAACTGTATCTTTCTAGTATCAAAGCCCAGTGCAACTCCTTCACCTTTTCACAATCAACAGAAGTTTCTATTTGTAAACATCCCACCAAACGTCTAAGGATGAAAACATGCCAATAGATACATTAATGTAAACAGTCCTATCTTGTGGCCCGTTTTTCTTTACTTTTTTCTCTTCCATGTTATAGTTTGGCATAGCACCTCCTGCGGTTTCCACAACAGAACGACTCGTATCCTGTTTCAATGCTTCATCAAGGCCGATCCCACATGGAGTGATTTCCATTGTTATTAATTATGTAGACTACCAAATCAGTCAATCCTAAAAGAAATCAACCCTGACTGTTCCCTGGAAGGCCAGACACTGAAGCTGAAGCTCAAAGACTTTGGCCACCCAATGAGAAAGGAGCACTCCCTGGAGAAGACCCCGATGCTGGGAAAGATTGAAGGTCAAAGAAGACGGGGACGGCAAAGGATGAGATGGTTAGACAGGGTCATAGATGCAACGAACATGAAATTGAACCAACTTCAGAGGATGGCGGAAGACTGGAAGGCCTGGTGTGATCTGGTCCATGGGGTCGCGAAGAGTCGGACTCGACTGTGCGACTGAACAACAATAACAATATCTGGTTTGTTAGACCATCAGTGTTTAGACCATCGGTGCACTAAGCTTTGATAACACAAAGATACAGCTGTTCGATCACGGTTGTATTTCGCTGTGTGCCCAGTTCAAACTGATTGGCAGCCGCTGGCACCTCTAGTGATGACTCAAACAAACAGGGCAGGATTATATTGAAACACGGCATTGATGTATGACTGATCTGTCAGAGGTGTGAGTGGTCTGCCTACCTAAACCACTGCCTGATGGGCAGAGGAGTGACACAGGAAGACCAGCCAGGGTGTGTGTGTGTGTGTGGCCAGGACAACCCAACCAGGCCGTGTGAAAACAGGCGAGGTGTGCTGTGCTGCATGGTCAGGAAAGTTGGCGGGAGCACGTGGCCTGCCGATCAGCTGGAGGGCCCTTTAAACCTTGCAGGAGGGGAGGGAGAGGGGTGCGCACCAGTCTGGTGTAGTGGTTGAGTCCGCGGACTCTAATCTGGGAGAACCGGGTTTGATTCCCCACTCCTGCTCCACTTGCACCTGGCTTGGATGACCTTGGGCAAGCCGTAGTTCTGATAAGAGCTGTTCTTGAAAAAGAGCAGTCTCTGTCAAGAGCTCTCTCAGCCCCACCGACCTCACAGGGGGTGTCTGTTGTGGGGAGGGGAAGGGAAAGGGGTTTGTCAGCCGCTCTGGGACTCCTTCGGGTAGTGAAGGGCCATGGGGTATGAAATCCAATCTCCTCCTCCTCTTCTCAAAAGCATTTACAGGATCCCTTTAAATGCTTTTGGGGAGAAGTGGGGGCCCTTTAAGGAAGGGCTGGAGCCCTCAACAGCCCCACCGTAGCTATGGGCATGTTGTGTACCCGGGCATACAAGTATGACAGTCACAGTGGCAGCGTGGCGGAGCCTTGGCATTGCAGCAACTACATTCACCACAGTGCCAAGAGCACATGCCGTATCAAGCCAAGTGACGACAGTGTCCGTGGCACCCCTAGGGCACAGGTGTGAGCACTACGAGCCGGGAGAAAACTTGCGGGGAATCTGCAGAGGAGCCAGTTCCAAAGCGAGGGGAGGGGAGGCCGTCCCATGCCCAGCTGCACCTGCACAAAGTGCCTTGGGGACAACCGTTTATTGGGGGGGGCAGACAGAATACTGATTGCAAGACCTTGCTGCTCAGTGTAGATCGTTCCTACCTTGAATCTGAGCGACTGCATGACAGGATTTCAAAAGCTGTTTGCACAAAAATAATAAATGTCAAAACTGAAGGATAAAAGAAGAAGGCAAAAACAAAATGCATGGAAACGGAGGTGACACAGAAGCAAACATAACGGAGAAATTAAAATCCATACAACCAACAAATCATAAGATAACGACATTGCACAAAACCAGGTGAGTTTCTACCTGTATTTCTCCAGTTCCACCTGTTGGATTAATCAAAGCTATTTGTATGGTGTATGTGCTGCCCAAATGAACACACTGTTAGACACTTCAAAGGCTTGCCAAAGGGAATAGGACACATCCCTCGTGGGAAAACCTATATCCAAATTAAAGCTTTGTGACCTCGGTCCTCTCCACATAGGTCTTTTGAGTTTTATGAGTAAAAGCCAATCAAATTAAAACCAAACAGACAAACACTTTTTAAAGTAGATCGAGAGGAACCAGGCTAGGGGGTTCATCAGCTCAGAGACTGGTTTCCTCATGATGCAAAGAAACTATATGCAAATACAGGGTTCCGGGACTGCAGCAGAAGGACAGGCTGTGCTGGGAGCTACGGAAGAACACTGTCTCCTCTTCTAGGACAGGAAGACAGGCGGCCACTTTTGAACCCTTCCACACGCCAAACCTTTCTCTGGTACCAGCATAAATCAGTGATAGCTGGCTAAGTGAAGTCAGGATTTTGGGGGTACCAGTGTGGTTGGTTCCTGTCTGGAGGCAATTGCTAGTGCTGGATGTTTCCTTCAGAACAGCGGTTGTCATCATTTCCAGTTTCCCTTCTGAAGCGCCTCAGAGAAGGAGGGGTTGCCATTAAAAAAAACCCCTTTGGGTAGAGAAGGGCCGCGGGGTATACATCCAATCCCTTCTTCTTCTCGTCTCTTCTCTCACATCCCGTGCAGTGAGAGGAGGAGACCCAGACTGGCTGGTTCCCGGCTCCTGCGGGCGGGCGGGCCTGAGAACTAGATGCCCCCCTGCTCTAGGTGACCAAACAGGCCAATTCTGTCAACAATCTAAAGTTAATTCCAAACCCGGCATGGATCTAACAACCATTAGAGTAGGTCAGGATCGTGAAGAGGAGGAGATCTTTAACTTCTGTGCCAGCACTGAGCCCACTGCAATGGACGGGACTCGCAATTAGAGAAGGAACTGTGGACTATACCATAGCTGACGTGGACTGCAGCAGGAGAAAAGAGCAAGAGTCCAGGAGCACCTGGAAGACTAACAAAATTCATGGCGGGGAGGAGCTCCACTGAGTAGACATGCTCATGCATAGGCACCAGAGCTGTCATGCAAAACGGCATGAGTCTCCCACTCAAATAAACCCGCACCAGAAATGTAAACCGGCCTTACAGAGAGTCCATCAGCTCGTCTCCTGTCTGTCCTTCTTGGCAAGGTTTTCAGCTGATTGATTTAGCACGATGAATCGATTGAAGAATGCAGCCCTTAAACACGGCTACGCTTGTAACACTTGCGTTTTTAGTGACATGGAAAAGTAAAAAACAACAACTGGGGTTTTCTTTTCTGGGGTGAAAATGAGTGACCTCAGGACTGCGCCGTAAGCCACAATTTTTAAGGTCCTTGATGGTCTGCACTCAAGAGCAAGTGGACTCAAATGCTTCTCCCGCTACAGACAAATTAGGTGTCTCTGGCTACCTTAGGTGGGACTGGTGTCGAGACATACAGCCTCAAAGCAACGTGAACCTAGGATCTGAACACAAAGAGGATTGAGCACTCTCTCCTTTCCGCTCTTAGGAGATGGAAAGAAGCTATCAGGAAAAAGCCGGTCATTCAACAGAGGAGCTCAGTTATTTTGTTGGCCTCCAAAAAACATGGGAAGAGGGAGACCTCATTAAGTAGATCTTTCCTGACGTTTAAATAATCCCTTTATAATCAATACTCCACAAAAGTCACACAAGTTACATTCTACGCAGAACTTCTGACGAATGAGTCAGCCAACTAATCAGCTCAGCTCTGTGCTGGGGGGGGGGGTTAAGCTTTGCAGAAGAGTTGACCCTTCCGGTAGAGTCAGTGAAGAGCTTTGTGGGGGTGGGGGGCGTAAATGTGAGGGGAGGAGACTGTGCTGGGGACTGATTTGATTTTGGTGGCTTTGTGTAAGGATTCTTTAGGCTTTTACCTGTTGCTCATCCAATCAAAACAAAAACCTGCTGGTGGAAGGTCTTACAGATGTGGAATGTGAGAACCACCAGAAACCTGACACTAGCAGAACCCAGAAGACAGTACTGGAAATGCTGATAAGCCTACAACTAAAACTCAGGTCCTCCTATTTTTGCCTTGGAGCACCGCAAGATGGCAGCAACGTACTGACCCTACGTGAACTGGTGGCGGCTGGCAACCTGAGGATCCGACGCACGCTGTATCTTATTGTTCTATCACAGAAAAAGTTGGTGGGGAAAAAACCCAGCTCCTCGTTTAAGAGAGAGAGCCCAGTGGTTGGCAACAGAAGAGGGATTCTGACTAGCTCAGTCATGTAGAAGCAGACATGGAGCTGCTGCTTTGTACTGAATCAGACCCCCCCCCGCCCCCTGGCCCATCAAAGACTGGCGGTGGCTCTCCGGGGTCTCAGGCTAAGGTCTTTCCCATCACCCACTGCCAGATCATTTTTTTTTTTTAATTGGAGATGCTGGGGGTTGAACCTGGGACCTTCTTCATGCCGAGTCAGTACTCTCCCACTGAGCCACGGCAAGGACGATTCTATTTAGTTTTCTTCAAGCTGGAATTGGATAAACATATGGAGTAGGGGTTCAGGAGTGACTCTTAGTCACAAGGTATAGACAGGAACTCTCAATCTGGGGCAAGTGATGCTCTGTGTTCTTGGTGCTTGGGGGGGCAACAGTGGGAGGGCTTCTAATGTCCTGGCCCCACTGCTGGACCTCCTGATGGCCCCTGGTATTTCTGGCCACTGTGTGACACAGAGTTTTGGACTGGATGGGCCACTGGCCTGATCCAACACTGGCTTCTCTTATGGTCTTATGTCTGGGGCAAGTGATGTTCTGTATACTTGGTGCTGGGGAGGGGGCAGCAGTGGGAGGGCTTCTAGTGTCCTCCTGGCCCCACTGCTGGACCTCCTGATGGCACCTGGTATTTCTGGCCACTGAGTGACACAGAAGAGTGTTGGGCTGGCTGGGCCACTGGCCTGATCCAACATTGGCTTCTCTTCTGTTCTTATGTCTGGGGCAGTGATGCTCTGTGTTCTTGGTGCTTGGGGTGGGGCAACAGTGGGAGGGCTTCTGGAGTCCTGGCCCCACTGCTGGACCTCCTGATGGCACCTGGTATTTCTGGCCACTGTGTGACACAGAAGAGTGTTGGGCTGGATGGGCCACTGGCCTGATCCAACACTGGCTTCTCTCTTATGCTCTTATGTTCTCCCCGGTTTCCTTCCTTAGTTATGTAACTCATGAATTATTTTCGTTATGATGTGTGATCAAGCCATATGATTATATTGCTGTTGCTGTACAATTACCTGTTCGTTCATTTTGTTTCTCCAGAATTTCGAGATGCTCAAGTTGAACTTTCTTCAGCTGATCCATTTCCTTGGTTTGCTTCATGGCCAGCTGTAAGCCCAACCAGACATGTGTCAGTCAAAATGCAACACAGAATCCTCTCTGTGGATGTCACGGGCTTTAAAATAAACCCATTCCCCACCCACCCAGTACCCTTGCTTTTGGCATGAAGCAGATCTTAACGCTACAGAGAGGCTACAGACTGCGGCAGAATTCTCATTTCAAGAACTATTAGCCTGGTCTCTT
>NW_015176488.1:407057-413505 GCF_001447785.1 Gekko japonicus | reverse complement strand
CAGTTTTATGTTGGAACCCAATTTTGATCTACTTTCATTCATGTGGAACACAAAATAGTTATAAAGTTAGACTCAGGGGGGGTCGGCCGTGTTGGCCTGAAGCCACAGAACAGAGTCCAGCAGGGGCACCTCTGAGACCAACAGAGTTTTAATCACGGGTGTACGCTTTCACGGGCATGCGCACGAAGGGCATGCGAAGGGTTGTGCCATAGTCCTAAGTAAATGACAAGTAGGCAAGAAACTGTGACTAGCCAATGCCAAATACTAATAAAGATGTATAAAACGAAGGATTCTGTATTCTTTTCTCAAAGACTTATCATAAATATATTTTTCAATATTCCATTACAGGATCACACTTGTCATATCTCAATATTTCATCCAAGAATCGTCACTAGACAATTACAGAAATATGAAATTCTATTCAAAACAATTTAGCATTTGAAGGACATACTTCCATACATTTGAGACACATCAATGTTCCACTGTGTAAGAGCTTCAGACAGTTTTTCAGTCCAAAAAATGCTAGTCCCAGGCAATGTTCCCTCTAAGCTGTGGAATCTTGTGAGCAAAAATTCTACTCTGTGAGCTACTGGCATGAAATTTGTGAGCAAGCGATTTGGCTACTGCATAAATTAGTTGGCTCTGGAGTCATCCTTCCCGAGCGAAGACAAAAATCTGTGAGCTGGAGGCTGAAAAACTGTGAGCTAGCTCACACTAACTCAGCTTAAAGGGAACACTGGTCCCAGGTCCAGGAACGGATCCATCCAAGACGAAGACTCCAGATTTAATCCTCATTTTGAATTTCTTCTTCAGAACAAGGACTGCTCTTAGGGTTAATGGCTGGCTCTTCTGTAATAGGCTTATCTTTAGATTTCAGTAGTCGGTAATTATGCTATACTGACTACTGAAATCTGAAGATGAAGTCTCTTACAGGGGAGGAGTGGTATAGCATGGTGATTAATTGAGTGTTGAGAGACAGGTTTGCAGAGAAGTGAATGAGACTGGACATACTTCCATACATTTGAGACACATCAACGTTCCACTGTGTAACAACTTCCGTTTCAAAAATGCTATTCCCCGGTCCAGGAAGTGATCTAGGATGAAGACTCCAAATTTCATTTCGAGTTTCTTCCGCTCTCAGGGTTAACGGTTGGCTCTGTAAATGTCTCATTCACTTCTCCTCTGTCATAGACTTAATCTTCAGATTTCAGTGGTGGCCGGTATAGTGCTGGTTAGTCACAGTTTCTTGCTTTCTTACCACATAACAGTCCTAAGTAAAGTCACACTCGTCTAAATTCAGGGAAGTCAATGGGTTTAGGAAGGTATAACTCTGTTCAGGATTGCACTGTTGATGGCAAAAGTTTTCTTAACAGGGTGGTGGTGATTTCACAGCCACCCCCCCAATGCAGCCCCCTGAGATTTTGTTCTTAAGGGTCAGTGAGCCCTCTGGAACGGCATTAAGAAGAAAAGTGGGGCTCAGCAGCAGACGGGCGGAGCCAGTGGAACTTGCTGCCGTCTTTCAAGAAAACCTAAATGCCACTAAGTTGTCAATGTGTGGCTGGATACAGGCCATGGGCTTTTATTAAACAGGTGATGATCATTTACCCACAGATAGCTAAGAAATATGTTATCCACAAAATATAATCCTTACCTCTCTCTTTCTGCTTTGTTTTTAATGGATTTATCTTGGCTTATGGCTTTCCCGTTTTCCATCGAAATTTTTGCCTGGTTGGCACGCATTTCTTTGCTTTCCCACTACGATAAACGTTTACATTAATTAGATGCACTGGACAAGCAGGCCCTTCGGTCAAAGGCCAGACTGTTGTGTTCACTCCTCTCAGCACAGCCCTCACTTTTTAAATATATAATTTATATTATATAAACCCCTCCCCTTTTTTTCTTTCCTTCTTTGCATCCCTCCTGTTTTCCATATATGTTTTCTGTATCCCTACTGTTTTCCATATGTTTTCCATAGATGGAAAACAGCAGGGATACAGAAAAAGGAAAGAAAAAAAGGGGTTATACAACATAATTGTGTTTATCGAGGAAAATCATGTATTACAAAATGTTCAAAATGGCTAGATGGCCATCCGACAGCAATGCTGATTCTGTGAACTGAGGCAGATCACGAGAGGGAGGGCAGGAAGGGTTGCCTCAGTGTTTAGTTCTCATGGCCCTTTCTGACACGCCCAGGGAAATGCTGGTTGCCACTTTGGGGTCAGGAAGCCATTTTTCTCCAGGCCGGTTTGGCCAGGGATCCGGGAGGGGTTTTTGGTCACCTTCTGGGTGTGGAACAGGAGTCAATGGGAGTGACGAGGGGGAGGTATTTGTGAATTTCCTGCCTTGTGCAGGGGGTTAGGCTAGATGACCCTAGAGATCCCTTCCAACTCTATGATTTTATGAGTCTATGTATAAGAAAGAAAATATTTTCCCTTACATTCCCTTCATTATAATTTTTAAGGTACTGTCTATAAAATACAATAGTTCTTACTTTTGTGGGGGAATGATTATATTCAACATTTTAGGATTCAAACTTCATAACTAATCTCTTTTGTAACTACATCTTCTGTTTCATCATTACCGCATATTCAATATTACGTATTTTCACCACTTCTACATATTTGTCAGAACCTTTCACAGACAAGTAATAGATCAAGGTGCAAAGGAGGGTCTACAGTATATCTCATAACAAGAAAATAGAAGGTATCTATTCAGATTCCACTCTGAAAAGATGTTCTCCCCAAGGTCCACTTCCGTTCACCACTTTGTATTTGAGATATTACATTTAAAATAGATTTTGATTCTACTTCTATTTCATTACCATACATTTGTATATAATATTTTAGACTGCTTCTCATTCTAAATTTGCCTCCTGCTAGTATAGTATACATAATACAAGCTCCATCTCTCCTCTAATCTCATAACTGACCTGTTTCTCAAATAGGTTGTTAATTTTGCCATTACTGCGTATTCATTAAGTTTATTTTTCCCATTCTTTTAAACCTGGACAGACGTCTAGTTTCCATTTTGCTGCATAAATAGTTCTAGCTGCTGTCAATATGTATTTGAATACCTTTTCCAAAATTTTTGGTAATTTGTTAGGCAGAACACCTAATAGTATATTCCTGGCTTCCACTGGGAATTTAAACTTTAATATGTTCCACATTTTTTTGGTGCATTTCCTTCCAATATCTTTTTGCTTTATTACAAGTCCAGCACATAGGAAATAAGGTTCCATCTATGTCTTGACATTTCCCACATTTTCCTTTGTTGTTTTTATCTACTTTCTCAATGTCCTTTGGAGTTATATACATCTAAAAAACATTTTGTGCCAATTTTCTCGTAATGCCTGACTGACTGTAAATTTCTTATCTTTTTCCCCTAGTCATTCCCATTGTTGCAAAGATATCTGTTCTTTGAGGTTTTGCATCCACTTAGTGGATTTTCCACTTGTTCACCTTCTGTTTCTAGATGGAGTGAAATCTTATCTATCCATCATAAAGGTAAAGGTTCCCTTGCTCTAAAGCCAGTCGAATCCTACTCTAGGGTTGCGGTGCTCATCTCCGTTTCAAAGCCGAAGAGCCAGCGCTGTCCGAAGACGTTTCCGTGGTCATGTGGCCGGCATGACTAAACACCAAGGCACACGGAACGCTGTTACCTTCCCACCGAAGTGGTACCTATTTATCTACTTGCTTTCGAACTGCTAGGTTGCCAGGAGCTGGAACTAGAGATGGGAGCTCACTCCATCATGCAGCACACTTGGGTCTTGAACTGCTGAACTACTGACCTTCCAGAGCCTGCAGTTCAGCATCTTGACCCCTTGAGCCACCGCAGCTTCTATATCCATTATAGTAAATGCTCTTTTTGTTCTATAATCAATTGATCAAATTAAGTCGAATCTCTTAAAACTCCGCCTTCAGTGCTCATGATCTCCTTTAATCTTGAGACGGATTGATAGTATAGCAGCCATTAAATGTTTACACTGTCATCTTTGATGTCTTGCCAGGATTTGCTTTCCCCCTATTTATCATATGTTTAAAAAATCATTTTTATTTCTTATGTGCTTATCATGGTAAGCTTCTACTGGGGACATAAGCGAAGGATTTGAGGGGCTCAACAAATTCCGATATGTAAACCATGTTCTCAAAAGTCCATCCCTGATTATGTGACTTCTTTCTTGTGTTACGATCTTTTTAGTTGATTTCTTAACCCATAAATGTGTAAGCCGTCATCTAGGTCTGCCGATTCTAGTTTTACTGTTCTTGTGCTGTTTTTTGTTTTGTGCGGACAACCAGGCTTGGTTGTCATGGAGAGGTGGGGGGGGTGAGTTCAAAAATGTCTACTTTCGTTTCTGAGTGTGATGCTGCTGTCTGTGTCCGACTGAACCATGTAACCTTGAGGACCTAACTGTGTCTGGTGTCCTTTTCCCCTGAGAACTTTACATCATTACTTTGGCGGGCTTGCTAGCTTAGCTGCGATTGGCCAGGAGCCATTGATGACCCGTTTGACTGTAGTATAATTGCTGGCTTCACGCTCTTGGCCCCAGTTCTAGCAAAGAACGTCATGAGTCTGGCTCCTATTAATGTCTCAATAAACTTTACTTCTTCTGAGTGACTTGTTATTGGGGACTGATTTCTCCAGGGACTCTGACAGATGCCCCAGAGGGGCTGAATCCCCCCCTGCCCCCAGAGACCCCGGGCGCGGGGCCCCGTCGCGCTCACCTGTCATGAGAAAGCTTCAGCTGCTGGGTCTGCTGCTCGTGAGCACCAATGAGCAGCTTCTTCAGCAATTCGCACTGCTGGCTCAGGTGCAGGTCGCGCATCTCTTGCTCTTCGGCACTGTGCGTGTGGATCATTTCGGACCACTCTTTGGTGTGCTGACCCACAATTTCTTTGACCTTGGGGAAACGAGAGGTGTGTCAGCGCCTGGACTTGCCTTTGTTACACACTGATGGCACATTGTCCCTGACAAGGCAATTTTACTTGCACCCTTAGGACCTAAACTGGAAGGTACATTATTATTTCCAGTACATACAACTACTTCTGACACAAGGCCAGATATATTTGTGGCCCCAGATAGAAACTTTTTGGTGTGTCATTCAATTCCATATTGGAACATTCCAATTTTGGTCCTATTTTATTTATTTATTCTTAATTGCCTCCCATGCGTTACGGGGACTCTGTTACTTCTTGTATTTTGCACTATTTGACCTCTGAAGAAGGCCCTTGTGAGCCGAAACGCGTCAGGCCAGATCATACACTGCCCTTTTTTGTGTATTTGTAACTTTGAACATTTTATGAGGCTTTGTTAGGGCCCCTACTCGGTTTTTATATGTCTTTGTAATAAACACTCTTTTGTACACTGACTTATGTTTTTAACTTTTGGCCCTCAATAAGTTTTCTAATCTTCCTTTGGAGGTTCAAACCTTTGAAAGGCCAGCTAGACCATCTCTGAAACAAGGAACCTTAACACTGCTTGCTTCTTCAGATACAGCTGGAAGACAAGTCCTTCTGTCCTTCCATCCTGGAGAGTGAAGCGATTTCAGATGCCGAATGGCCAACAGCAGGCACGACTGGATTAGGGGTGTTATGCACAGAGGTAATAGGCATGGAGAAATCAGCGCTGGTGCTGAGACAGGAAACCAAGGTCTCGATTCTGAAGAAGTGAGCAGTGACTCCTGAGAGCTCCTTCTCTGTCACACATTTTGTTAGTCTTTTAAGGTGCTGCTAGACTCTGGCTCTTTTGTACTCCTGACAATAGTAAGGCAGGCCACTTTATAAAAACACCGCTTTAGCCAATCCACAGAGGGCAACGGAAGAAAATTACATTTTTCAGTGGACTGTTTTGTTTACTGGAGGGTTTGGCTGTCTGATTGAATTGTCTTTTGTCTTTTGCAATCTACTGTGAATCGCAGTGAGAAGGGTTGGCTATAAATGGATAATAATGAAATCACTCGTACCTACTTGTAGCACCCCTTCCTCCCTCTACAAATAGAAAAGACATCTAATGATCTAGCAAATTAATACACCCCCCTCAGGAAATGTTCACTTTTTTTCCTTCTCAAGAGGTCTTGGAGATCTGGGGTCCCCATTACAATGCTCCCTCTAAGCTGTGGAGTCTAGTGAGCAAAAATTCTACTTTGTGAGTTACTGGCATTAAAGCTGTGAGCGAGCGATCTGGCTACTGCATACATTAGTTTGCTCTGGAGCCCTCCTTCCTGAGCCAAGGCAAAAATGTGTGAGCCAGAGGCTAAAAAACCGTGAGCTAGCTCACACCAACTCAGCTTAGAGGGAACACTGGTCCCCAAACCAGCACGACTAGTTAACAGAGTTAACGGTACAGCATTAAGAGGGTTATACCCAGCTGGACCCATGAAGGGCCAGGCATGACTGATCCACGTCATCTGCGGCCACGCAAAGCCCTTCCTGACAAGAAAAAGAACACAAGT
>NW_015176488.1:402905-405535 GCF_001447785.1 Gekko japonicus | reverse complement strand
GGACTAATCAGAGTCAAGATGCATAAGTAACTGAGCAAAAAATATAGCTAAGACGGGATGGAGGCAATTGGTAAGACTTATGGCAGCAAATCAGCGTACATCATAACAAAATAGTTTACAAACAGATGCAAGAACTGAGTGATGTAAGCATAAGTAGTGAAATAAGAAACCGATATCTTTGTTAAGACCTGGGGGCTCCATTGTCCTGTGTGTTGTAATAACTCGTAACTCAGCAGTCTCCCATTCCAGCCTGTTTCTGATATTCCTTTGCAATAAAACAGCTACTTTGAGGTCCCCCACTGAGTGTCCTGGAAGGTGGAAGTGTTCTCCTACAGATTGCTCAGTTTTTTCGTTCTTGATGTCAGATTTGTGTCCATTTATCCTTTGGTGTCGGTGCGCGTGCACACGAAAGCTTATGCCCAGAATTAAACTTTGCTGGTCTTCAAGGTGCCCAGTCTGGACTCAAACTTTGTTCTGATGCTTCAGACCAACATGGCAGCCCCACCCGAATCACGGCTAAAAGTTGTTAGTCTTGAAGGCGTCGCAGGACTTCTGTTGAGTTTTGCTAGTAAGGACTATTGTGGCCAGAATCGTCCTGACAAGGTCATTTCCCCCACCAGACATGCAGTGACATGTCCACGCACGTGGGGTACCATGCAACTCGGGCCAGCAACTAAAATGCTTGAGTCCTGCTTAGTTCTAAACTTTGGAAATTTTCGCCTCAGTAAGAGTAATGGGCTTGTTTTGAACTCTCCACAGTTCTACTCCTTCTTGTGGGCCTGAATGTAATTTGCTGCATCTATGAACACGCAGGCTTTGAACACGTGAGCGCTTTGAGAGACAGAACGCAGCCCGTTTTATCGCTTACCTTAGATGTGTGATCTGATGTTAATGTCTGGATTTTATTTTCAAATTCTTTCTTCATCTCAAGGCAGTTATTTCCTCTGCGGATGAGAAAAAAGGGGAAATCCCAAACAAGCCCCACGCACTGAAGACCCCTTAACAAACGTTAACCAGATACCAGGAGCCCATATTGGACCAAAATTATTCCCTTTCACGCATTAGTCACAAACGACCAATTACTGTTGGTTTAGTGATGCCGAAATTAAATACGGCCCAATTATGCAATTATTTCCATGTCAGGACAATTACTCGACGACGTAAAGAATGTGTCAGAAGTTCCATTAACTAATCTCATCTACTTAGGAGCTATTTTCAAGGATAAGAATAAAACTCTCAAAAGGATTTCCCCCCTCCTTTTTTTAAAAATTTACTATGTGCCATTTAAGAAATCTCTGGCGAAGGGAGTTTTGACTTTCACAAACTTCTACCCCGGAAACTCCGGCTGGACTCCCAGGTGCTCCGGGACTAGAATCCGGCAGTTCTGCATCGGAGCGACACGGCCACCCTCTGGGAATAAAATTCCTGTTTGCTTATGAGCCGCCGGACAACATAAAGACATGAAAATCTTGCACCTGTCTTCAAATACCCATTCGGTCTTTATCAAACCTCAAAAAAACCCTGTACCCTATTAACAGCAAAAGGCCATTTTAAGTCACCCAGAGAAATTTTTTTGCTGATGTCACTCTGCAGGTAGTGGGAAGAAAACGGCGCGTCTGTATGGCAACGCCTTCCCTCCCAGGGCCGTCTCCTGGCATTGGTGGGCCCAGAGCAAAGAGCGCCCCAATGGCCCCCTCCCCTGCTCTGCCCACCACCAGCTCACGCCTTCCTTCCTGCCTACCTGTGACGCCCCCCACAGCTGCCTTTCCGTCCTCCCCCCCCCCCGGCCCCCCTCCCCCCCCCTTCTTCAACAGCGCTGGGTGCTGGGTGTGGCTGTGTGAGCCACCACTGTGACCTCAGGGAGCACTGCTGCGCACCAGAGAAGAAGAAGAAGAGATGGGATTCACACCCCATCGCCCTTCACTACCCGAAGGTGTCTCAGGGGGGCTCACAAACTCCTCTCCCTTCCCCTCCCCACAACAGACACCCTGTGAGGTGGGTGGGGCTGAGAGAGCACAGAGACTGCTCTTTTTCAAGGACAGCCCTTATCAGAACTACGGCTTGCCCAAGGTCATCCAGCCAGGTGCCAGTGGAGGAGGAGTGGGGGAATCAAACCCGGTTCTCCCAGATTAGAGTCCGCGCCCTTCACCACGACACCAAAATACAACACAGCCGGATTTTTCTTGATGCTCCGCACGGGCAGCCAAAAGGGAGAGAGGAATGAAGAGTGGAACAAATGGTGCTGGTGGTGATGGGGACGGAGGGATGGGGGCTGGAGCGAGTGAAGGAAGCAGGGAAAGGGGAGAAGGTCAGTACTTGGTCCACTGCTTTTTAACTTGTTCATTAATGATTTGGAGTTGGGAGTAAGCAGTGAAGTGGACCTCCTGGTATGGCACCTGGTATTTCTGGCCACTGTGTGACACAGAGTGTTGGGCTGGAGGGGCCACGGGCCTGATCCCACACTGGCAGCGTCTCTTATGTTCTTATTTGGGGTCTGCTGGAGGAGGGAAGAAAGGGTAGGAGGGCCAGTGGGGGGACTGGGGAAGGCAGGTGAGAGGGAGGGAGGGAGGGAGGGGAGAGAGAGTGGAAGGAAGGGGGGAGGGAAGGAAGGAAGGAAGGAAGGGAGGGAG